>NC_056748.1:940803393-941043393 GCF_019279795.1 Protopterus annectens
ATTGCTGGCTTAATGCCCTACTGTTTGATCTGCCACTTTGTACTATTCATTACTGTTTGTTCAAAGACTTGTCTTCATGGATATTCCATTGTAAAATTCTTCTCTTTATGGGCTGAGGCTCAAAATAGTCCATGGAGATCAAATCTCTATCCTAGTTAAAAAAAAATCATAAATAAATAAAATACACAAATAAGTATCAAATACTTTCTGATGACTTCTAGACGACTAATTCTAGATTGCCCTAGCTCTCTATGCCCTTGTTTGTGGTTGAAGTGGGTTCAAGAACCTGCCAGTTTGATAACCAGGTTATCAAAATATTAACTAGATAAATTAATTAAATTACATTAAATAAGTAAAATAAAATAAAACAATAAACCAGTAGGTACAGAACTGCCTGCTAATCAAATGATCACTGAAACTGCTACATCTAGTGATTACAGTGTCTTATGTATGGACAGACACAAAGTCATAAAATACCAGGATATGCAGGCAGAAATGATGGTATTGTAAAAGATGAATGTCCAGACACTACTAATAGCAGTAGGAGCAATTTGTCTAATAAAAAAAAAATACAGTCATACTTACATACTGTATGCTACCAATACACATAACCTCGTCTGGATTACAGAAGGAGGTAATTCTGGGCACTCTGTGGGTTTTGAGAAGAGCACCCTTGCCTAACATCAAAGACAAACAATACTAAATTTATTAACTCTAATTATACCCTGACTTAGGAATGGGGTCCATTCCAGCCATTGTATTGGAAACTCAGAAGACTTGGAGAAATGAAAACATGTGAAACCATGGTTCATATCAGCTGGTATGTCTAAGATGCACATAAACTGGGACAACAATATTCAGAAATTCAGCCACAACTTTGCTACAGGCTTGAACCAGGGAATCCTGAATATCAACACTGCTCCCCCACCTCTAAAAACTGATTTATTATAGGAATTTAAATGTCAATTTTCATATTTTACAAGACTTTACAATGGACTGGCTCAGTACTGGAAATACAAGAGAAAACCCCAGCTAAAAGTGTTCCAGGTGGGAAAAGGACCAAAAGACTAGTGACTAGACCTATTTGGAAGATTAAGTCTAGTGAGTGCCTAACTACATAGTTAACAATGGTAATGAGCAAAGGTGAAACTCTATCTATGACTGGGAAGTTCACTGGTGAGTTTATCTATCTCATCATTAATCTATGCATTAAAATCACTCAAGAACAACCATCTAAATCATTCATGAAGAAAGCTGATAAGAGACGTTTTTCAGAAATTCCCCTAGGTATGTAGGTTGAATAGTATTCCAGCAGACATGGCCAATTCTCGCCTGCTTAAATGACTTACTTCAAGGTGTTGGAATTTCTGGCATTCAACTGGAACACTTTTAGCTCTAGTGGAAAAAAAAACTGCTGAAAAGCACTAACAATGCTCACCCACTTGTAGATCTGAATAATATGGAGACCTGGAGAAATAGATACAGTTAAATGTGGTCCAAAGTTGTTATCTGTCTAAGCTTCCATGATAAATTCCAGGTTAGCAATATGAAGCAAATCAGAACCAAATACCTCTTTTGTGATGAAGTAATGTGGTGTTAACTGGCACATTACTCAGCAAAGGGACAGCCCCTTGTAAAAGCAGGGATTTTCACCTGGTTTCCTTTCTTTTATGTGGCTTTTTGTTTTTACTTTTAATTTCCATAAGCTTCCACCCTTTTATCCAATATAGTTGTTTCTTTTCCAAAATGTAGTGGATATACATGCAGGAGACCAGCTCCTGGATGATATAACAGACAAGCTGCAGTTTCATATTACTGATTAAAATATACACTGTGGAAGTGGTAGTGACACTTTGCATAAGATCTCACTACATACTTCTGAGCAAAGAGAAGTGTCTTTATCCAATCACAGATGGGCTCTGAGTGAGAGGGACCAATCTGTGTCAACGATTCATGATGCTAATCCTTTGTAGAGCTATATGAGTCTTAGCTTAACTCATGTACAGGATTTTGGGTAGTAGAAGCTAGGAAATAATGTCCAGGAGTTTTGCAGTGTCTCTTTGTAAGTACTTGTGAGGAAGCAGACTGATTGTAACTCTTTTGGCTTGGAGAAAACAGCTGGGCTTAGGGTTGGAGTTTGGATGAGGTGATTATAAACATTACATTATACTTCTTTTTATTTTTGACACAGAAAACTAAAATGGCAATCAACATTTATTCCATCGCCCTGCACTTCTTTCATAGAAAATTAGATTAATATGCCAAGAATAAGTGCACTAACATATTGACTTCTGCACTACTATTTCTGTTTGTATGTACGTTAAATAATCTGAATTGTGTATTTTCTCATGCCATAAATTATGATTGCAGTATGTTTGTTTGCTCATACCTGTTATATCTCCTTGCACCTCATCATAAGAACAAACTATGACAAATCCAATGAGTTTTCAAAAAGATTTCTTGTGGTACTATTGTCTCTGATTCATACTCATTGTCATTTATTTGCTAGGCTTTTAAATTCTTATTTTCTGTAGTGTAGTGCACATGACTATACCAGTGGCATTTAAACTGGTTTGTGCTTTGTTACATACTAGTTTTAGATAACTACTAGAAAATTATGACCCTCCTTATTTGTAACGATGTGTCATTTCTTCCCATATACTTTTTCCAGACTGTACCTGTTAATGGTCAGTCTTAGCATTGGCACCTAGTTAAAAAAAAAAAAAAGTTGATTTGTCAGATATAAATCTTTTTATATGGCATAGTTAGAGTCACTGTCAATAATTTTGCTTTGTGACTTTTTATTTTTTTATCTGGGTTTAAAACAATAAATAAATCAGTTATATAAAAAAAAAACAAATAACTATTTACATAGGTCCACAGCTGATCAATACAAAGTTATACAGCAACAACAATTAATATTTTTCAAGCAAATGGTTTACGCCAAGATTTATATGAATGTGTAATATTTGTAGTTCTCATCTTTACAGTATGCAATTCACTACTCAAACATGTTATGCCATAATAAATTCAACACTAGAGGGGGTAATTTTACTTTTCCAATTTTTAGTAATTACTTTTCTGGCTACAGCAAGACTAGACCAAAGAAGAGGCACTTGGGTTTTTGGAATTATTTCAGGAAGTGGAGCACTAAATAAAACTAAATATTTGGAAAAGATTACATCTATCTGACCACAGAGCTTGAACAAAGCTATTAATTTCTTTCCAAAAAGGAGAGATGACTTCACATTCATATACCATATGCATCCAATCAGCTATTATTTCAGAATCACATCTCCGACATTTCATTCTACTTGATTTATAACATCATTGTAATTTTGTTAGGAGTGACAAAAGCTCTGTGTAAAAAATTCCAAGTGAAATTTTTCCAATATAAAAAAGATGTAGTTTTATCTGCAGATGTTAATATTATTTTATTGTATTCTTCATAGACGTCTTCAGTATTAATTTTGAGAAGTAGTTCCAATAGGAATTGTCTAAATATGTGAAATCTGAGTTAAGAATTTTGTAAATTTGTGACCAATATGATTTATTTTTCATTGCATTACTGATATTTATTAAGATTTCCAATAATTTGGGGAACAATTTCTTATCTAAATATCTTATTTATCTCTGTGTTCACAAAGTCTCTGAATATTTGTAAAGTTAACCAGTTCTCAGAATATTGATTGCATTTGGACCTTAAATTTTCAACAGTATACATAGCAGTACCATTTAAGAATTGGTACTAATAAATTAAATTACTTTGTTGTTTCAATACTACCATTTTGTTGAAATTATTAGTTTTTAAGCAGTCCTTTGTATATGTAAAAGCAAACACAGAAAATATTAAGTCATTAATACAATGATTAAAATATGTGAACTTTTGGAAAAAGGAAATTATGTTATTGAAATAGGGAATTTGAGAAGAGGGTGTAGTACCATTTATGCAAAAGTCTTTTAATAACCAGATAAAACTATTAGGAACTATTTGTTTATGACTGGTTGTGATATATTTATTTTTACTATTAATATTTCTTAATGCATTTGTTTCCATTTTGAATCATAAGATGAATTTATCCACAATGTTATAACTTTTAAAATTGTTGAAGTAGTATACAATTGAATTTTAGGTGATCCTATTCCATCATTATCCCAACCTTTTCTTTGTCAATCAACGGAAACTCTTGGTTTGTTAGGATGTCACAAAATTTACCATTTTTAATAAGCCTTAATCGTTCTTCCATGGTAAAGAAGAGTTTGTTAAAATTTGTGACTAAACTTAAAATTTTATCAACAACCTGTTGAAAGTTTGTTTCTATCATTTCTTTACTATTAGACATAATGGTTATACCAAGGTATCTCATTTGATTGCTATTCCAATTGAAGTTAAAATATTTTGTATGAATTTTTAATGTGTTTTTCTTAATTAGTAATGTACTTGTTTTATTATGATTAAATCATAGAACTAATTATATGTTCTAATGAATTTTCTATATTTCCTATTGTTAATAAAATTTCATCAGCAAAGAGTTGAATCTTTAGTTTGAAATCTTTTATTTTCATGCCATTAATGTTCTTATTGGATCTAATACTATTAACAAAGGGTTCTATAGCTAATGCCAAAAAGTAAAGGTGATAATGGACAGCCTTGTTTTGTGCCTTTTTGTAATTTAAAGGAATTAGAAAGAAAATAACCTATTTTAACATAAGCACAAGAGTTATTGTATAACTTAGAAATGAATGCAATTAGCTCAGGTGAGAAATTATACACTTTAAGTGTTTTAAACAGGTACAACCAATTAACTGAGCCAAAAGCCTTATCTAAATTGAGACTAATGATAGAAAGTTCTTTTTCATTTTTATTTGCATAGTCTATTAATGTATGTATTTTTATTATATTATCCTGTACTTGTCTATTTAAAATAAAACCAGTTTGATCATTATTAATTAGCTCAGCTATAAGTTGATTAATTCTGTAAGCTAAAAGGGACATAACAATGAACATCTTATAGTCCACATTTAAAAGTAAAATGGATCTGTATGATGAACACTTTGTAGGATCCTTGTTTTAAAATAGGTGATATAAGGGAATATTTCCATGAAGGGGGGACTAAAGCAATTATTTTGATTTTTCTACAAACCCTATCTAATATTTTAACCACATCATCCAGTAGTACTTTATATAGTTTTCGTATAAGACCATCTAAGCCTGGCCCCTTATTATTTTTTAACTTTTTTATTTTATCTTTTATTTCTGTTAAAGTGAATAGTCTATCTTTTTTTATCTGTTCACTTGTTAATTTATTAGTTACATTTCCTTTAGAAAAGTTTCAACTATATCATCATTATCGAGGTTATTTGTATTATTATTTATATTTTCATAAAACATTTTATAGCCCTCCGGAGTACCTTTAATATCTGTTCTTTCTTTTTTGTTGTTTGTGTTATAATTTCTTTTATATGGTTTATTTTATTTTCTTTGATCTAAGAGTAAGTTTATGCAAGCTTAAAGGGTTTACTGAATATGCCTGAATTTTAAGTTTTTCCAGGTTTATTGAAACTTTACAATTTAGAATTTTAACATATTTTGCATTTAAGTTTTTAAGTTCAGACTGACTGATAATGTCATTTGGTTTTAAATTTAACTTTAGTGTGTCTATTTTGGCCTGTAGTGTATTCAGTTCTTTGTCCCATTCTCTTGCTTTACTAATATATCAGCTTGTAACTTTTCCATTTAAGTAAGCCTTTAGTGAATTCCACTGGACAATGTCAGCTACTTCACCATTCATGGTTATTTCTAGGATCTCTTTAACATACCAACCCTTGAATCCTTTTATTTTAATAATATACACTGGTAATCTCCTGTGATGTATTAAATTGTCAGTTTTTACAATAATATTAAAGATTATAGCATTATGGTCCGATAATGGACATGAAACTATTGAAACTTCTCTGATATGTGATAGATTGAGACAAAATGTTATCAATATTTATGTTCCATATCTATATGAATAATAGGTAAACCAAAGTGAGTTTGTTTTCCTTAGCTGATACATATCCTTAAAATTCATTAGATTTACAAAATACATTAAGTGTTTGGGTGAAGATGTGATTCTCAGCTTTCTATCTGCAGTGGAATCTTTGTCTGATAAAATACAATTAAAATCACCAGCCATTATGACTTCACCTTTCATGTAACAGGTTATAGTGTCTGAGTACTTTTTTTTACATTTTTAGCTCCAACCTCTGGAATCCAATACGAGTTTACCAATGTATATAGTTTTCTGTTCCACTCAATTATAACAATGCTTAACATACCATTTTATCAACATAGGTATCTTTTACTTTAGGCATTACTGGTGAGTTCTTCCATAAAATGGGGGTGCCTCTTCTTTTAGCTTGAAAGTCAGAACCTGCTAAAACCAAATAATTCTTTAATGAAAGTTTATTTCTATCTTTATTAAGTAAATGTGTTTCCTGTAGAAATACTATTTGTGTTTTATGCACTTGCAAGTATTTGAACAGACTCCCACTCTTTACTGGATTATTCAATCCATTAATATTAACAGATATACATTTAAAATCAGACATTTATATAAGACAAAAAAACACAGGTATAATGAAATCACATTTATATACAGAACATATATACTTCATATACAACAATATGAAATCTTCAGCTACAGACAAAACTTTTGAAATAAATAAAAAATTATCTAATGATTTAACCTGAAAAAATTCTACCATGGAATAATGTATTCCTAGTTTGTTGAAAAAGATGAACAAACCACCTCTCAAACTTTTCATTAGACTACCAGATTTAGCTCATACTTCTGATTCATATTAATGTGTCTCATGTGTTTAGTATGCATCATCTTAAAAAAGCCTGTCAGTGAGCTATTATGAATACGAAAAGTTAAACAGGTGTTCAGAATCTTTATTATAAGCTGACCAAACTGAATATCTCTGCAATCATCTTTCTCCTGTACCTCACATTATCTCCAAGGTGTACTATAGGGAGTTATTTTCATATTTATTAATTTATAGGTCAGATGATTTTATATTTTTTTATTTTATTTACTATATGTAAAGTTGATCATAAGTTCATACATTAGTACCAGGCTCACTGTCCTTGTGGGCTATTGTAAGTCCGGCTAATTAACCCATGTGAGAATCAAACCCTGCACTTTGTGCCTATAAGGTGAGCATTTTAACCACTATGCCAACCTTGTAGACATATTTATATTGTTTAACTATGTACATATTTACTTATTCTGATCTCTTTCTATTTCTGTTTATATACTATGTCTTGCATTATTAGTATATTCTTAGGTTTTATATTTTAGCTATAATCCTAGTGCAGTGTGTCATATAATAGAATATTTATATTTGCCCTGATATATTTGATACTCTTTAATCTAGTAGTACTGTTAGAAACAGTCATACTTTTTCCTTAAATGTTATGTCTATTAGTATTTGAACAAACATCTGAAAAATCTTCCATTTTAAGATTCAAACTTTCCATAATACATTTTTCTGAGTTATTAAGTTTTATCATCAAAAAGAGACAACAGAGAAACACAATCCTAACTTTTTTATCAGTAGTGTCATTCTATAGGCTAGCGTATAAATTATCATTTTGGTATACTGCAAGCATTCAGAACTATTTAATAATGGACATTGGTTTAGAATGCAATTCACTGTCTTTTGCTTATTATCTAACTTGTATTCATTGACATCTTAGCATATGATTCAACATATTATGATTATTTACTTTTAGACAGGAAGAAGTAACCTGGACACTTCTTAGAATTTTCAGAACTCCTGCAACATCACAAAAGAGCTCATGATTCTAATTAAGCTACTTCAAGCTGGTCCTCATGACAAGGGCTTGCACATGAACAGTTTATCAGCTAAAATTCACACAAAAACATTCACAAGTGAATTCAAGCCACCTCTGCTTTATACATTAATCCTTCAAACCCTTCCAAACCACCAATAAAAACATTTCAAAGTATGTTAACCCCTAAAAAGTTATTGTATTTAAAGAAATAACATTTAATGATTTAGTAAGCACTATTTTGTATGAGATGTTTAATATAAAGCAGACTGATATTTTTAAAGGAGACATAAACTTGCGTTAAAAGAATGACAGTTTGTGTGATCCAAGTTTAACTTGTAAAAGTGTGAATGTTGCTCTAATTATTTCATAACATTCCAAAAATAACTTTTATATATGTAAGAAACTATATTTTTATACTTTGTTTATCTCATAGTACAACTTTCCTGGGTGTTATTGCATGTCAAGAATAATATCAGTAGCAAGCATTCAGAACTAAGTAATAACTGAGAGTGGTTTGAATACAAGTGACTGTCTTTTGCTTATTATCTAATTTGTATTATTTGACATCTTAGCATATGATTCAAAATATTATGATAATTTACTTTTAGACAGGATGAAGTAACCTGGACAGTCCTTAGAATTTTCAGAACTCCTGCTGCATCATAAAAGTGCTCACGGCTCCAAGTTGTTTCAAGCTGGTTTTCATGAAAATGAACAATCCATCAGTTGCATTTCACACAAAAATGATCACAGGTGAATCCAAGTCACCTCCACACCACATATCAATCACTCAAGCTCCTCCAAATTACAAAAAAAAACCAACAAGAAACATCTCAAAGTATCCCAACCACTAAAGAGCCATTGCACATAAAGAAATAACATTTGAAATATCAAGCAGTCTAACTCTGCTTCACTAAATAAACTCTAAAATGGAGACAAGGTTAACTTTTTTTTGCTGTATATTATCCTGTAAATCTGTGGGAACAGATGTTTTAGTGTTCTGCTCGGGCGACTGCAGCACTAGCAACATTCCAGTAGGCTACCCAATTATCTTGCAGTGTCAGTAAGTGTAGTTCTAGGACAAATTAAAACAGAAATAAGGTAAATGAAGGGGATCTGTGGCATACTTACACCCACTTACTTTACTTATAGATTGGCTCTGCACTCTCTGGGGTTTGGTTAGGGGCTACGAAACAACACTCAAAGTTTCCCCATCAATCACGACACTGTTACCTTTAGCGTCCTGGGCCATGAAGTGAGGTATCGTATCCCTATGCCTCACGCCATTTTTTAATTTCAAATGCTAGTGCTCGCGGAACCCGTCGGCAGTGGTGAGGAAATCTTGTGTTATTTTTTAATTGTTGTAAACTATAAGAAAGCCTCTCAGGCATTGCCTTTTTGCTAGAATTAAAAGAATTGCTTTAGCTTGCAATAGAATATACCAAGGAACTTGCAATTTGTGTATCTGTATCTGGAACACCAGCGCTTGTAACTAGTACATATGCAGGGCAATGGATTGGCCAGCAGAGTACGTGCATTCTGAACTAGTAAAGCTCTTGTACTATCGCTTGACTGTACTATTTTTGAATGTATAATAATGCCAGCAATATAAGAGAAAGACTGAGTAGAGTCTCACACCCATACACAAGTGTGCACTGAAATAAAAAACGTGGCTCAACTATCAATATTGATTAGGAGGAGGCAGACATCTAATTATAGTGCAAATGCTGTGGTATGATTCTGTTATTTGTGATCAAGCAGTCAAGGTTATATATCTTTTAGCAATTGAGATACGCTAATTATTCTAAATAACACACTATCATAGCTTTAATCTCCTGTGTTTTTAAAGTAGCATTTTCACAGCTGTTACTCTATTAGCTGCACTAAGTGAATGATATTGAATGGAATGTACATGTGAAAGCATTTGCTAGCCAAACTGTTAATGTGCTGTAACCATTTGTTTTTATAGGCTTTAATTGATGTTTTTGAATTTGATAAAGTGCTCACTATATTTGTCCTAATCTGCTCCCATATCTTTCCTTTCTACTTCCTAGGAACTCTATCAGTGTTATTTCTCCCTACCCAGCCTGTCCCCTTGAAAGGCTCACAACATTAAGGAACTGCTGTTTGTGGCAGTTTGAAATATCAAGCAGTCTAACTCTGCTTCACTAAATAACCTCTAAACGGAGACAAGGTTAACATTTTTTTTGCTGCATATTATCCTGTAAATCTGTGGGAATAGATGTTCTAGTGTTCTGCCTGGGCATCTGCAGCACTAGCAACATTCCAGTAGGCTACCCAATTATCTTGCTGTCTCAGTAAGTGTAGCTCTAGGACAAATTAAAACAGAAATAAGGAAATTGAAAGGGATCAGTGGCATACTTACACCCACTTACTTTAATTTCTCACTCTCTTGCCCAGATCACTTCACATAGATTGGCTCTGCACTCTCTGGGGTTTAAGTCCCGCTCCATTCGCTACACTCACTATGTGCCCCTCCCTGCCCCCAAACCTCACCCGCCCCAGTACATCTACATTTATTCTGAAGCCTAAAACCACTCCCACACCCATCCACCTATTACTCCACACCCTGTAACTTCCTCTCCCCATACTACCCCACCCACCAATCTACCACATCTCTAGAAAACCAAACCAGTCATGCTAATAGTGAAGATGTCTCTACTCCTTACCTATACACTTCTTGCCTATATTACTTCATACCAAAACCCCACAATAATAACTCACCACCACTTTCATTGCACACTCTCATTAACGCCCGTCAAACACTCGCTCAATAACGTCACTGCCCCTCCTACAAATAAAACACCTCACAGTTCACCTACCCAACTACCGTACTCCCACTACACTTAAAACACAAAATATCCCTAAAATACAACCATTATTTTACTGTATATATAAAACATATTCTTAACACTCTCTCTAAACTAGCCCTCGGTGGGGACATCCATCTAAACCCTGGTCCCACCATTACTATCTACACCCCAAACCCTCTCCCAACAAACTCCCCCCTCTCTCAAATCACAACCAACACAAAGCCAAATGACCTCTTCTTTATGTGTCTAAACATCAGAAGCATCTGCAACAAAACCCAAGACCTCCATGCCAATATAAATCTGTACTGCCCAGACATTCTCATCCTAACAGAAACCTGGCTCAAAATTCACTTCAAAAGTGAGGAAATACTCCCACCTGGCTATAACATCTGCTGCCAAGACAGACTATCCAAGAAAGGAGGTGGTGTAGCCCTGCTGTTCAAAGACCACCTCAATATACAACATCTTAACAAATCAGCTCCCCAGTTTGGCAAGGAAGAAATCCTTTATGCCAATCTCAAAATTAACCCAAAGAAAACAATCAACACCATAGGGTGCTATTTCCCTCCAGGACAAAATATAACTTCCCTAGAAAACCTCCTAAGCTGGGCCAACCTCTCCCTACCCCAAGAAACTATAATCCTCTGTAATTTTAACATTAATTGGCTATCTTGTAATACTAACCACCCAGCCCTCCACCTAAATCTCCATGGGTTCATAATCACACCACTCTTGACTGTATCCTAGTCAACAAAGATCCTCACACTTACCTAGCAGGCTGTCTACCTGACTGCCTCAGCGACCATTCCCCAACCTTCCTACTAAGGCATCACAAACAATATCAAGCCTATTACCCCACAGGCAAATTCAAAACAAAGCTAACTTCAACCCCCACTCCTTTACCTGCTCCCTCCAAAAAATTAACTGGTCACCACTAAAATACCTCAAACTAGACAAAGCTGTCCATTTCTTTAACAGCACCTTCCTCAACATCCTCAACACCCATGCCCCCCTAAGAAACACCAAAGTCAGGCTACAAAAACCACCAAGGACCTAATAAAAACCAAGGACAAAGCTTGGGAACACTGGCACCTAACAAAACCCCCCTCAGATAGACAATCCTTCCTGGAACTACGTAATACGGTTAAAAAACAAATAAAAATTGACAAAGCACTTTACTATCAGACCTCCCTAAACTCTTCCAACCATAACCCAAGGCAATTCTTGTCTACAATTAACTCTATCCTTAACCCAGGCAAACTAAACACCCACCGTCATCTATCCCTCCCTGCTCCTGCAATATAGCTGGATCCTTCAACATTTCACAGAAACCATTCTATCTCTTACCAAACAACACTTCCCTACATCAGCTCCCCCCACCCAAAACACCAATCCACCCCACCCTACCTTCTCTTTCTCATCAGTACCTACCTCCTTCATAAAAAGACTTCTGACAAAACTCAAACCCACCAAACTAGCAGCTGACAACCTCCCCGCCGAATATCTAAAAATAGCTATTGAAGTTCTAGCATACCATTTCCATATTAATCAACCATTCCATATCAGAATCTCATGTACCATCTTTATGGAAATTATCCCACATCATTCCCCTCCAATAAAGGTGGCCCCTCCACTGACCTCTCCAATTATTGCCCCATCGCTATCCTCTCTCCCCTCTCCAAGATACTAGAAAAATTTGTCAACACTCAGGTCTCTAACTACCGCCTAACCAATAATCTCCTCTCTAATACCCAACATGACCTCAGGTCATATCACAGCACGACCACTGCTCTGGTCTCCTTTACTAACACTATCCTTCAATACAGAAACAATGACCTCTTCTCCTATGCTGTATTTCTAGATCGAAGGCCTTCGACATTGTATTGAACAAACTACTACTCTCTGCTCTCTCCAACCTTTCTTTCTCCAAACCAGCAACTAACTAGTCCCACAGCTACCTCCACAGCCACTAGCAATCAGTTGTGTGGGAAAACAGCCTCTTCCCTCATCTTCCAGCTACTTTTGGTGTCCTCCAAGGCTCCATCCTTGGCCCCCTTCTATTTTCCCTCTTCACTAACAACCTGCACACTGCCACCAAACAAACATTTCTCATACAGTATGCTGATGACTCCACCCTCATCTGCTCTGCCCCCATTTTACCAGAATGCCAACAGATCACACAGAAATCATTCTCATCCATAGGAAGCTGGCTATCTAACTCCCAGCTCCTACTTAACCCCAATAAGACCAAACGTCTCATCTTCCAACCATCCAAATCTCTCCCAAACTCCCATTTTAATATATCTGCCAAAGACAATATCTCCATCAGCTCACACCAAACTACTCAGTATGGAGGCTGACAACAAGCTCGAATTTGACACCCACATATCTCTTACAGTAAAAAAAGTTTGCAAAAGACTTGGTGCCTTATATATAAATAATCAATACCTCACCAAGACTGCTAGAATCTCTATTGCCAATTCCCAACTAATCACCACCTTACTCTATGCATCTCCCATACTTACTAATCTTAGAAAATCAGACTTGAACAAACTAGAGACATGCTATAACAAAGACACAAAATTTGCCACTGGTGCTCCCTACTGCAGCCACCCCTGTGTCTCCCTTAGAGAACTAGAATGGCTCAAGCTCCCACAACTCCTTCACCTAAATCAACTCTCCTTTGCCCACAAAATAGTAAATGACTTACTCAAAATCCCATCGCTTCAAACACTCCTCCAACCCTTCCACTCCTCCAAACTCCTATGCTCCATCAACAAAAATCTCCTCCAGAACACCAAAGCCAAAAACTCAGCAGGAGAAGCCCTATTTTTCTGTGCCATATCTAAGCTTTGGAACTACCTTCCCCCAACCATCACTACCCTAACTTCCAGCAGTCACTTCAAAACTGCGCTTAAATCACACCTATTCACTGGCTCTGTCCTTGCCCAAACCAGACTAAATACCCCTACCCCTCTGCTCTCTTTGCTCTCACCCCCACTTTGGTCTAACTAACCTAATTACTAAATACTTAGTACACATCAGCCTATTACTACTGTATACTGTCAGCTTTTAGCCTATTAGTACTGTGTAACATTAAGCTGTTTTACTGCTTAAATTTATGGCAGTTTGTATTGTTTAAAACTTTATTGATCTTGACTATAAGTGTACCAAATGTTTTCTCCTATACTATGTGTCATCTTATTACTGAATGTATATTACTCATATAAAAATCTGTGGAGCTTTTCTCCCCAGGCCTCCGCTGAAAAAGGACCCATGTCCACACGGAATTTCCCAGTAAATAAATAAATGTAATGATTCAGCAATCACAATTTGTATGAGATGTTTAATATGAAGCAGACTGTCGTTTTTTAAAGGAGACATAGCATATAAATGATTTTTTTTTTTTTTTTTTTTGTAAGGTGAGTTAGAAAGTGATCTGTGTGTCCTTTTTCAATGCCAAAGGAAAAAGCTTCAGGCAGGTTCAAAGTTTTAGGCAGCCAGGTATTAAGGAATTGAATCATTCTGTCTCCCTCTTGTTTTTCAGGAATCGCATAAATCCCGATTTTATTCCCAATAGAGCTGTTCTCCAAGTCTTCTTTTTTATCCCCGAATAAGTTTTTTTGTTTAAGAAATTCGGTGTTAATTTCATTTTTAAGTAATCTTCCATCAAAATCAGACATTGCCTCTTCTATACTCGAGATTAGTGATGATTGTTGTTTAAGAGATTCACTCAACACTTCAACTTGTTTTTACATTCCTCTTTAAAATTGTCCAGTTTGCTTTCTAATTTATATTTTTACTGATAACTCACTGATGTTAATTTGTACAGCCTGTATGTTTTTTTCATGGTACTGCACTATACACTGGGCTTAGAGTGGGTCATTCTGAGACAATTAGTTCTTTCTAGTTTTCTTAACAGGAAAAAGCATTTAAAGTGAGTTTCAAACTTGTTATTTTTTGTAGTAAATCTTTTAGCAGGTGTTAAACTATAAATCCATCAGGTTTTGAAACATTCTATTTGAGTTTTTTAGCAAAAATCCTGTGAGATGTTAAAATGAAGCAGAGTTAAAAAAAAAACAGTGCTGTTAACTGCTCGCCATCTTGGCCATGCCCCCCCCCCCCACACACACACACTTTGTGACTTTTGTTATTACTTCATGTGAACATGATTTAAAACTGGAAGGTTTAAGCCCTACAGGCTACCTGTAGCAAGCATTTGCAACAAGCAAAGCAGTCAATGAATGTTGTTGTGTCTTTCGGCTTTTTCCCAGTTAGTTCCGTTAGTTAGTTAGTTCCGCCACAGCGGAACTCCGGTCTGCTAATGATTGGTAGTTGATTTTTACGTGCCGAGTTACCAGCCCTGACGCACAACCTTCAACGAAGGTACGCCCATTCACGCATGTCTCCATGCAGAAGACGCTCTAGCTGAGAATCGAACCGGACAGTGTCTTACTGTGAGGCAACAGCGCTACTGCAGCACCGCCACCACGGGTAAGCAAAGCAGTCAATGAATAGGGCTTAAATGAAACTGCCTGCAGACCCAGAATTAATAGTTACCTTTTACAAAAGTATTTTCAGGTTCCAATACAGAAAACTTTCTTTAGTGATCACCACTCTACCATTCTTCACATATCGATGACATGAATTATAGGTATAATTTTATTTCATGAACTGTTGCTTGTTAGGCAGTTCTGTCACAGCTGCTGAAGTTCTGTGCTCTGCAAAATCATATTCCACAGAGGATATGAACATTTCTGCCGTGGCAGTTTATAAGATAATCTTTGCAGGAATGCCCATAAATATCACTACTTATTTTCTGAAGGCAAGGTCACAGAAATTAATATATTGATATTCTAAACCCAAAATATTAAACATGATTATGCCTTTCTGTTTAATCTTGTGATGAGTAACCATATAAGATGTTGGGACTCGCAATACGGATTTCGGAAATGTGGAGACTGAATGATTAAAAATCTGGACTTACATATAATAAGTCTGAGATTGCTGTTTTTCAGAATATTCCCTTTTTCTGAGGTATTGTATTGTCAGTGTTGGTATATATAAGTTGTACGGGTGGGGTCCTGCCCCTCCAAAACAAGTTTAAAGGAGAAGAGTGATGTTTGATACTCATTTTTCTCCTGTATTTTCAGTGCTTTTTTTTTTTTTTGGCGTTTCTGGACTCGACATTGGGAGTCTGAATAGTTCTATAATGAGCCATGTCAGAAGTGGAAATACTGATTAAAATGTACCATGGGCTTAGTATTTAATACAGAATAATGGAATGCCAGCAAACCATACAGTTCGGTTGTCAAGTGAGATCCTTAATTGTACAACTAAAGAAATAATTTGTAATTACAAAATAGAAGGACAAATGCTTAAAACCAATAATTAATCTAGGGATCGTGGTAGATGATAAGATACATTTCAACCACAATGTTGCTACTTTGGTTAGAAAGGCTTAAGGGAAAGGTTGTTATGATACGTATGCGCATGCTAAGCTACTACCGCAATGTAAATTGTTCTTATATTCGCTTTGCTGATCCAGACAATTCTATAAATATAACGCTGCATTCTGCAGTTTTTCTTTCATGCTTCTGGTAGAGTTTGCAAAAGGTCACTGATTCACAAAAATGAAAATACAAGTATAAGAAAATATGAGCCATTTTCAAAATACTAAACAAGTTATCCCTTTACTCAGTGGTATGTAGAGTACTTGGGAGAAATTCTGTGTGACCTTCCCAGCAACACCAGACTCTAAACACCTATGTCTAGAGCTAAAGCTGCAGTGACAAATACAATTGTGAGCAGTTTTAAGCTGAAGCTCAGTTTTATTCACTGGAAAAGGAGAGAGAGTTACATCAAGCAGCATTGTACTGTGCTTATGGAAAAAAGCTCCTTTTAGCAGTAAAATAAGGTAGCTCAATTACTGACCTCAAAACTCCCTCAATGACTAAATGGGAGGCACACAGTAAGTACATAAGACAATAGCAAGCTTCCTTATGGCCACTAGGTTTCAGGCTGGAGTCCTCCACCTATGAACACTATGATGAATTATATTTGATAATTTAAATATTTCACTTCTACCAAACACCATGTGATGCCAGGCAGCTTCATAAAAATCTGACCCCACACCTATACCCTAGATCTGAGCCTATTGTGAATGGCAGTTATTGATCAAACACACAAAACACAATGAAGTAGTTTGTTTCTACTCTATTCTAGTTACCATCCTTGTATATACTGCAGCCAAAAAGTCTAAAAATAATCAGATATAGCACAATTCGTTATATTTTCAGAAAGGCTATTTCAGAAGAATACATTACTTTGTACAAACTAGTGTAGTATCCTAATTGTACAAAAGTAACTATGAACAAAGCACTTTCAGGCACTTCTTACGGACCAGAGCATGGAAAAATACTTGGGTTACAGAAGGCTTTACCCTTTCATATGGTAAAGAATGCTGAGCTAAACATATCACTATGTCTTCATAGCAGAGTAATTGTAATCCTAAAACTTTTTTAGGCTATTTTTTCTTAGATCCTTTTAAATTATCTGTAAGGTACATGACATAATGACTCTGTAAAATAGTATATTCCAGCGGAGACTTCATCAAGTAGTTAAGCAGTCAAATCATAATGACAAGAGATACAAAACGTGTTCAGAGGGCCCTTATTTTCTTGCACACCCCTGCTTGGTTACACTAAGAATATGAGTATTAAATTTTAATTTTGAGTTAATTGTGACTGAAATATCTTTGGAGTCTTCAACTGCACAAATGCTAAACCATATATCTTGAGATGAATCAGTCATTCAAACTGACTGGCATTTTTTTTCAACATTACAAAGCAATGCTTTCTGTCACCCATTCCAGTAGGCCATTAACAACCTTTTTAAATTCTAATACATAATTTGGACAGGAAATTATTATACATAATTTAACAACATCAGCACATTTTGTAATCCAATAAAGTTTAGGAAGTTCAGCTTTAGGTAGACCCCCATTCAAATGTTTTACTCCACCAGCCAGTCCATTTAGCTCTGTAAGCCGCTGTTTCCCATGTTGCTAGTCCCAAATTTATTTAGTAGGCCACTACAAATAGCATTTTTTCATCTTTAAGTATTGAAGACTATGGCCTTATCAAAGGCCTTGCTGATGCCCAGAAATAATTCCAGGACTGTGTCCCGGCATCTGCTGCTGGATATATTGTCTCAAAAAACACCTGCGTTTTTTGTTTAAGATGACAATACTGCAAAAGTACAGTTTTGTACCTACCATAAATGTATATGTTCGAGGATCCACATTGCTGCAGTCCTAACTATTGGGTAGTCCGCTGTCCAGTCGGCCCGAATACCAAAGTATATGGCTGACGTCGGTCACGGCGCATTAGACTGACGTCAGTACGTCAGGGTACTAATGCGCATGACCGACGTCATATCCTCAGTCTTTTCTTGCCCCAGATGTCAGAAGACCCTAAAAAGACAAGGCCAAAACCAAAACACACCAAACATACCTGCACCAAAAATATATACAATATATACAAAGGTACCAGAATATAATCTCACCTACACAACCACCCCTAAACACAGAGGGAAGGAG
Source organism: Protopterus annectens (assembly GCF_019279795.1). NCBI lineage: Eukaryota > Metazoa > Chordata > Ceratodontiformes > Protopteridae > Protopterus > Protopterus annectens. The sequence continues at coordinate 940,821,674 of NC_056748.1, forward strand.
GGAGGGTAAATTGGACTGCAGCAATGTGGATCCTCGAACATCTACATTTATGGTAGGTACAAAACTGTACTATGTTCTTCATTCCACATTGCTGCAGTCCTAACTATTGGGTAGAATCCCAAAGCAGAGGTAAGGGAGGCTGGCAAATCATAAGGAAGCAGGAGCTGATAACATGCCTTGCAAAATAGCAGTGGCAAAACCAGCCCTAGACTTAGAGTAGAGAGGAAGGTGGTAATGCTTAGAGAAAGTATGCACTGAACTCCAAGTAGCTGCCTCCAAAATATCCTTAGTTGCCACCCCTTAGAAATGCTGTTGAAGTGGCAGTAGCCCTAGTGGAATGAGGCCTAATCCCAGCTGGAATCTCTTTGCCATGATGGGAATAACAAAAGCAATGCAAAACCCAATCCACCTAGAAATAGTTTGTTTTGACACAGGCTTGCCCTGCGAACTCAAAGCAAAAGAAACAAACAACTGCTGAGACTGTCTAAAATCCTTAGTCCTGCTTAAATAATAACGCAATTGCCTGTGTACATCTAAAGTGTGCAAAATCTTTTCCCCTTTATTTTGGGGATCTGCATAGAAAGTAGGCAAATGAATAGTTTGGTTTAAAGCCACACTAGAAACCACCTTAGGCATAAAGGAAGGATTAGTGCGTAATGATACCCTATCCTTATGAAAAATCAAAAGGCTCAACCGCCATAAGGGCCTGTAACTCAGAAACCCTTCTTGCAGAAGTAATGGCCAACAAAAAAGCAGTCTTCCATGACAAGTATTTCAGGTCAGCAGTAGCTGCAGGCTCAAAAGGTTGTAGAGTAAGTTTCTCCAACACAAAATTGAGATCCCAAGCAGGAGTAGGAGCTCTACGTGGGGTCTTATATTCTTTGCCCCTCTAAGAAATTGCTTGAACAAAGGATGTGAAAACAATGGTGGGTCACAATCATAGTGAGCTGAAATTGCTGCAGCATGAATCTTAATGGAAGAGAAAGACAAACCTTTGTCCAATAACTCAGTAAGATATTGAAGAGCCACACTCAAATTAGGCTCAAATCTCCAAATTCTTTGCTGCAGTCCAAAATAAAAATCTCTTCCATTTTTCTGCGTACACTTTCCTTGTACTAGGTCTTCTGGCTTCCATAATCACATTTAAAACTTGTTGAGGAAGTTGAGACCTGCTGTCTTTCAAAACAGAATATGCCAGGCTGTTAGATGAAGAGTTTGAAGCTTGACATTGAGCAGATGACCGTCCCTCTGAGACAATAGGTGTGGAATCAAGGGTAAAGGCCATGGAGGCTTCCTTACCAGACTCCTCAGTAGTGGGTACCAGTGCTGCGAGGCCAATCTGGAGCTATTAAAATCATCCTTGGCTTGTCTTGTCTGACCTTTAGAAGCACCTTTGGGAGAAGAGGCAGAGGTGGAAAAGCATACACATGAAGATTTCTCCAACTGAAAGAAAGAGCATCCACTTTCCAAGCTGTGTGATGAAATCCCTTCGTGCAAAACTTTGGCAGCTGGTGGTTTAGTGGAGAAGCGAACAGATCTATGTCTGGAGTTCCCCATGACACTGTCAATTTTGAAATACATGAAGATCCAGTTTCCACTCGTGGGGATCCATGATTTGTCTGCTTAACACATCTGCTAAGGAGTTCTGTGCTCCCGGCAGAAACCTTGCCTGAAGAGTTAGTTGCAAGCTGAGCGCAGTCTCCCATAAAATCATTGCTTGCCTGCACAATGGGTAAGAATGTGTTCCCCTTGTTTGTTGATGTACCACATGACAGTTGTGTTGTCTGTTAGAATCAACACCTGCCCTGGAAGAAGTAACTCCTTGAAAGCCATTAATGCAAACTGGACTGCTAACATCTCTTTCATGTTGATATGTAGATGCTGTAGTCTGGCAGGCCACTTGTCTTGTATCCACTTTCCATCTAGATGAGCTCCCCAAGCAATGTCTGAGGCATCTGTCGTTAGAATCTGACTTGCCTCTGGCCGGGTCACAGAGAGTCCCTTGTTTAGGTGACATTCCTGAGCCCACCACAAAAATTCCTTTTGAATGCAAGGTATTATTTGAATGACAGTGTCCAAATCCTGGCAGTGCTGTGTCCATAGATTTTTGAGATACCATTGTAGCTTCCTCATATGCAGTTTGGCATTGGGAAGCACCAGAATACAAGATGCCATGAACCCTAAGGCTTGAAGGACTGTCCTTGCAGTCAGCCCGGACTGAAGAGATAATTGATGGAAGTAACTGGAAAGATTCTTTTGTTTGTCCGGGGTTAAAAAGGCCATCTGGGCAGCTGTATTCAGTCTCACACCCAGAAAGCACATGTCTTGAGAGGGTACTAGACTGGACTTTATTTCGTTCACAGAATACCCTAGGCATCTTAGCACTGCTATGACATATTCCAAATGCTGTAGAAGGTCTTCCTTTTTTTTGAGCCAGAATCAGGCAGTCGTCCAAGTAAGGATAGATTTGAATTCCTTTTAGCCTGAAGTAAGCTATCACTGGAGCCAGAACCTTTGTGAATACTCTGGGTGCAGTAGATAAGCCAAAGGGCAATGCAGAGAACTGATAATGAGAACTTCCAGCTCGAAAACGCAGATACTTTCTGCAACTTAGTCTTATAGGCACATGAAGGTAAGCTTCCTTGAGATCTAAAGTTACCATCCAGTGATCTTTGCCCAGCAGAGGTAAAAGCTGTTGTAACGTCAACATTTTGAACTTTGGAATGTCCAGATAAGTGTTGAGGATAGATAAATCCAAAATTGGTCTCCACGTGTTCCCCTTCTTTGGTACTAGGAACAGGCGAGAATAAAATCCTAGGCCCCTTTCTGGCACAGGAACTGACTGAATGGCTCCTATTTGGAGCAACAGAGAAATTTGCTTGCGAGCCTCTGTTCTTTGTAGAGGAGGAATGTCTGGCATGCCTTTGAAAGGAGGCAAGGTATGGAAATAAAACCTGTAACCGTGGTGAATGATATCCAGAACCCATTTGTCTTGGGTAATTAAATCCCAATTTTCTTTGAAAAGAGACAGCCTTCCTCCTAGAGGTGCCGCCAGGCGAGAATGTACTGGCAGCTGAAAAGGCAGGTCATTGGGTCTGCTTACGAAAGGACTGACCCCTGCCCTCACCAGAAGTCTGAGCAGGTGAACTCCTGTCCTAGGCCTAAAAGAACCTTGAGCTCTGCCCCTACCATGTCTAGACCTACCCCTAGACTGGGAATCATAAGCAGGATAAGTCCACCCCTTAGTAGGCCAATTTCTACTAAACTTCGGAGGCTGCACCTGCAAAAAATCCTTAACAGTTTGCATAGACTTAGCCTTGTCCTCCATTTTCTTTAAAACTGCTTCCACAGGCGAACCAAACAACACATCAGACTGTAAAGGAGCATCCAAAATCCTTGTCTTAACATGCTCAGCTAAGTTCTGATCTCTCAACCAGGCGTGCCTACGAAGAACAGAACCAGTGGCAGCCACCCTCGAGGAGGCCTGCACAGCATCAAAACCACACTGCAAAGAATGCTTTCCCACTTGTTCAGAAACATGAACTAAATCCTGCAGCTCTTTACACTCAATACCTTCAGCCAGAGCGTCCACCTTAGACTTCAATTGTGAAAGGAGATAATTCTGATATTTTAACATATGAAACTGACAATTCAATGCCCTCATGGCTAAAGTGGAAGAAGTGTACACTTTCTTTCCCCATCTATCCAAAGCCCTTGCCTCTTTATCAGGAGGAACAGGATGTTTAACCACAGAAGCCTTCACACCTTTAGGCCCCTGAGAGACAGTTTCTGGGTCCGCCCTAGGACTCTTAAAAATATACTTATGGGCTTCAGGCACCCTATAGTACCTATCCGGTTTAACTGGGGCAGGAGGCAAAGAATCAGGATTTAGTGAAGCCTCTGCAAAAACATCTTCTACAACATTCAGAACAGGAGGTATAGCTAAAGGCCTATGCTGGGGTAAAAACAAGAATTCTCTAAGCCTTTTCCTGGAATCAGAGAAATCTTGACCTTCCCATTTAAAATGCTCCCTCATGGAATGCAGGGTCTCTGAAAACGAAAAATCCTCAGGAGGCGAAGCTGAAGGAGTAGAATCATCCACATCAGAATCAGAATAAGGAGGATACTCCTGCAAGTCCTCAGCAGAAGACTCAGAAGCCTCCGAACATTGCTCAAAACTCTCAAACTCAGGTTCCACCCTAGGCCTCTTATCAGGAGGGGGCATAGAACCTCTAATCATAGTAATCAAATCCTCTGCCATTTTTAGCATATGCTTCTTAGGCAAAGACCCTGAAACACTTGGAGAAACCCCCACAGAAGCTAAAGTAGGCCTGCCTCTTAAAGAAGCCTTGGCAACAGAAGGCGAGGCCCTAACCACCTTAGGAAGAGAGGGAAGAACAGCCACCTGAGAAGCCCCTTCAGCCTGGCCTACTTCCTGAGAGGCCACATCCTGCAACAATAAAGTTTCTCCCTGAGACTCCAAAGAAACTCCTGGCAGTACCTCCGGCTCCACTGAGCCCTCTAAAGAACCGACGTCCGGGACTGTCGGTTCTTCCCCTCTAGGCTTCGCTGCTTTGTCCTTGCGCTTTTGGCTGAAGCGGGCCGGAGCATCCGGCGGCATTTTATAATTACAACGCTTCCCAAACACTAACCTGGCACAGTCTAACCTTCTCTTAATAGTGCGTTTGTTAAATCTAGCACAAGAGCGGCATCCAACAACGTCGTGCTCAGGCCCTAAACAAGGTATACACAAAGTATGGTAATCCCTATGAGGTATCTGTTTCCCACAAGAAATACAGTTATTCACTTTTTCTGACATCCGGTTAAATACTGAGGCAAGAAAAAACCAAAATATTCCCCAACGGGGTACTTAGCCAACTTTGATTCGGTCTGAAACTCTGACTTCAGAAACTTTCAGAACGCCAACCTGCACTCGCAAAATTGCTTCTGCATCGGACCATGCGGCAAAAAAGACTGAGGATATGACGTCGGTCATGCGCATTAGTACCCTGACGTACTGACGTCAGTCTAATGCGCCGTGACCGACGTCAGCCATATACTTTGGTATTCGGGCCGACTGGACAGCGGACTACCCAATAGTTAGGACTGCAGCAATGTGGAATGAAGAACATCATGTTCTCCAAAGTGATTGATTCTTAGAACATGCAGATTCCTTTTTGAAGTTTTAGGAGCTAGAATTTCCATAACATTACCAACTGTATTTAACAGCATTATAGGCCTGTAATTGATGGCAGTATGTCTTCCTTATTTTCTATTATAAATATGCCTAATACCATCTTTTAGTGTTTTGGTAGTTTACCAGTAAATAAATAAAAAATAAGGAAAGCTTGAAAAGCTTTGTTAGAATGGGAATAATAATTTCTTTTAAATTCTTAAAATCAAATTCAGATAACAAACACCCCCCAAACATATATACAGACAAAGCCCTCTGCTTATGCACTGAGTAATAGAAGTGAGGGAACAATATTAGCGTGAGAGTCTCTGGACAGGTAGGTATTGAGCTTATATTCTTTGAGCTAGGCAACTCCCAACGTGGTGATTAAGCTTAAATTACAGACACACACACACACACACATAAATACACACACACACACACACACACACACACACACACAAATACAAACAAAATTACAAATAAGAACCATTTCTGTAATTGTTTAATTAAAACTTCATACACCCTGCCTTAATGTGGTTCACAAACTAAAACACATTGAGAAGCTTTTAAAATCACATGAATTGTCCTGACTGCAATATTACACTCTGTACTGAATATTTCAAAATCAACATAATATAAACTGTGACAGACAACCAGCAAAACTTTCAGCTTCAAGAATGACTGCAAGATTTTGAAAAAATATTTTACCAAAAGTTTATTTTTCCTCATATGTGTTATTTCATTACTGTTACATCATAGTGTACCTGTTGTACTTTTCAAATAACAGACTAAGCATGCTACTCATAATAAATGGTTTAAATCATGTGCACATTCCAGTTAAAGTACTTGGGTTGCCAACAGCAGTCGATAAAAGGGGCTGCATATTTGCCTGTATGTGTCCTGTTCTAAATATTGACTCTTCAAGTGCAATTCTATCTACAGAGCAACAGCTGGGTCATAAAAAGTTTGCAGCAAGGCCATAGGGGGAAAGGAGAAAACAATGATCAACATATTTTTCATTTGTGTGCATCTGCTTTTGGAGACTACCAGCAGAAATTATCATACATTATCCACTAATCATGTTTCTTCCATAATTTAAGTGTTTAGTTATTGGAAAAAGATAGGATAAATTATTGGAGAATTAATGTCCCTTAATGAGTATATATGCTGGAATGCAAATTACAACAAGAACTATTTACACAGCATACAATAGAACCTGCAAACCATAAACACAGAATATAACATAATACAACAATATAAACACACTTAAGCACTGTGGATATATAATTGTACATCTACAGCAGAGTATGCTAAGATGCCATTCCTGCCCTACATGTAATTGGAACTTGCAATATGTGACAATTTGTATTACGAATTACAGAGCATGGTCAAATGTTGTTAGCTCACTGCTGGTTTCACATAGCTCATAATGTTTGATTATACTTTAACTTAGCTTGTATACAAAAATTAATTCACAGCTTTCCTAATCTTTCCTTTTTCCATTTTTTTCATCTATCTACTCATCTATCTTTCTGTCTATAGTGGCAATATGTATGTAGAAGGCATACGCATGTGTGTGTGTGTGTGTGTGTGTGTGTGTGTGTGTGTGTGTGTATGTGTTCCACAGATACACACACACACGTATATATCTGTTTTCTATCAAAACGTGGAAATTTAGTTCAACAAAAATGGGTTGGTCGAACGTGTTGTACCAATGGCTTAAATTTCGAAGTGAACATATATGGCTGCATATTAGCGAAAGTAATTACACTTTTGCTACTATGTAGTCGACATGTTGAACTGAGATCACGGTACAGTGTAGACCAGGAAATGTTTCCTTTTCCTCACTGTAGTGCGATCTCTGAGTTGGTATATCTAATATGCAGGGGTTGTGAGGATCTTGGCCCCCTGCAAAAACATTACTGGTAACACAGACCTTCAACATTGGAACTTCTGGTGTTTGAATGTCGATTCAGTGGTTGCCATTTCCGACATTTTTGGTAATTCGGTATTACCAAATTTGGAGAAAGAAGTTGATCAAAACGTGGAAAAATGTTTTGATTTTTCACATTTTGATAGTGATACATATATACCATTTACTAGTTGTATTTCTTTACAACTTTTGCCCTTGCTTTTGCCTCTAGTAACCTGTCTGGAAGACTGCTTGCCTCAGCTTCTTCATAATCCCCCCCCCCCCCCCACACACACACACACACACACATATCACACTGATTAACAGTACCGTTTGACTAAGTCTTATGTCCAAGTTAATGACAATTATATACTCATTTTATTGGGCATCTTTCATGGTTAACTATTTCCTAGACTCCTGAGTATTCTTTATACTACCTAAAACAGATTTCAGATAAACAAGTTATTTCTGAATATTAAAAATTGCTCTGGTGTCCCCTTTAGTTCACCTCTGAATTTTGTAGATCCTCACATTTGCATTTCATGCACATGCTGAATGAATCTTCATGAAAACAATGTTTTTACTTCAGATATGAAAGTCTAGCTGCATAATTACTTCATCCTCATCAGACAAAACCCTGTACTGCATTGATAGCTATGAATTTGTGAAAGCCAAACAGTTTCCTCATTCTTTTTTCAGACTCATATTTTTGCAGCAGTAATGCATACTTATTTATTTTACATTTGTTAACCGGGATAGTCCGACTGGATACCTGTCCATTTTCAGTGGAGGCCTGGGGATTAATGCTCCATACATACAGAAAAACTTTTACATTAAACAAGTTAAAGCACTATTACAAATACAATACACAGGATAAAAGTTATTAATTGTCATATATATAATATACAACTAATAGAACCCTCAGACAATACAATATAAGTAACGTATCATTCAAAATAATTCACCCTTTTCAGTGTCCCACAGATCATACTTTAGTAATATGAAATACCGTATGGTAATGCTACTAAACACAAAGCCATCTCTTAATAAAATTAACAGTAAAATGTTTTTGACATTGCCACCAAATATAGATTTTCCTTTCCTATTTAGGAAATGTTATCATAGCTGTATCTAGATATCAAAATATAAATGTCATTCATTCCATACTAGGGCCCTACAGATACATTTAATCATTGTATCTACTCTTCCCCTATGTACATGCATGTTTATCCTCTAAAATCCCCACCATGTGGATTAAATATTTTATTTATTTATATTTGTTAATAGGCATAGAGCACTGATCAACATGGACGTTTTCCAGGCTCAGCCCATGAGCACTGGCTGTTTAAATGACTTGCTGAGAGCCACAGGGTAGGCAAACTGAGGCTTAGGAAACCAAACCCTAGACCACAGGAAGCAGCTTAGTCATCTTCTATAAAGGGGCCTACCATTACAATGAAATATCAGACTCTTATTTAAGCATCCTAAATATCTAATCTGTTAGACAAAATAACTCTATTACAACTTGGTGGTGTCTCCATACAGGCTGTGTACTAACTAGTCCTGCATAGCCACACACTGAAAATTGATTGTGCTTATTATGTTCTGCTGTGACTATCAGCAAAGAAAAGTAACTCAATTAATAAATAAGTAGGCATTTATTCACTCACATTACACTAGACTTTCATTTTTTTCCCCTTTTGGTACTGACCATATGTACTGCATATGGCTTTTTCAAAGTAACTGCAAAGATTATCAGCCATCATGTCAGCCCCTATTTCCACAGTAATTCACTATCAGTTTTTGAGGAAGCCTATCATTTGTGAAATCTTTATTCTACTATTTATGAGGTTCTATCTTTCAATATGGGAAACCATATGCAGTGTAACCACTCAAAAAATATCAACTATACAAAATATAAGTTCCTATATGAAGCAGATCAGGAAAAGCACATCTCCCAAGCAACTGGCTAGTCTGCACGGGTATCAGCAATACACTGGTTCCTCACTGTTCATCAAATACACTGACTTCATTCCCACTGCATAAATACAGCAACCATTTGTGATTAATTTCAACAACTGCAGTGTGTGATATTTTTTTTAATGCTTTGAAGGTTGTAAGATATATGAAAGTTAAGTGAGAACAATGCACTGCTACGTAAAATCCCCAAAAGTAACCGAGGTAGTTTCTAAAACTGGTGTATAATTCATGAAGAGAGGTATGAGGGAACAAATACAATATTAGCCTTTTTTTTAAATTGAGTTTAAAAAATTGGAACACTCTGTATACTTAATAAACAGATCCATCCATCCACAACCCCTTTTCCCATTTTTGCACATGGAGTTGGGGTGTCACTTCAACAGTGACAATTTATCTAGAGTCATGGTTCACATCACCAGGTGGCTAGCCTAACCACACTTGTTCTTTTATACCACTCACTAGCACACACATTCACATCTATGGTCAATTTAGAGCATCCAATCTACCTACTGCATGTCTTTGGAATGTGGGCGGAGACTGAAGCACACAGGGAAAATCTACGCAAACACAAGGAGGACATGTAGACTCTACACAAAAGGCACCCCAGCTGAGAATCAAATCAGAGAACCTCTTGTTGTGAGGTTACAACTAGATCCACTGTACCAATGTGCCACCCCTCTTAATAAACAGATTATCCCCGCCATAAGAATTAAAATACTCTTCTCATGTCTAATTGTCCCTACAGCCACAGTGTTACCTGTAATCTTAATAAGGTTTGTTTGTGTCTTTCGGCTTTTCCTGGTTAGGGGTCGCCACAGCGGAACTCCGGTCCACTAATGATTGGCAGTAGATTTTTACGTATTGGCTTACCGGGCCTAACGCACAACTTTCAACGAAGGAATGCCCATTCACGCATGTCGCTACACAGAAGACGCTTTATCTGAGAATCGAACGGGCAACGTCTAAATGTGAGGCGACAACGCTACCGCAGCACCATCACCACAGTACCTGTAATCTTAATAAGGTAGTATGGCAAAATCTAGACTCTTCATTTAACAAGGTAGCCCAGTTTGCTGCCCAACCTAATGACAACTGCTACACATTTAACACACTTAGTAAGAATTAAACTTGGGCACCTTAATTTATATGCACATTACTGTACAAAAAGAGTGGCCAAGCCTTCAATACATTTCTCACTATTTATACCACCGATATAACACAGAGGTTCAACAACAAAAATCTTCTAAGAACTTGCAGCAATTTGGGAGACAGGGCACATGTTACCTCCCTTCTCAGAGGACTGGAAAACTTTACTGTTGGGCTTGACATTAAAAGGTGAACGTTTCCTTCAAAAATGCTTGCAAAGCATATCTCATAAGCAAACTGATGTGTCCCAACTGAGCTGTGACATAACTTACTCTTTTCATTACTACTTTGTGTATCTATTTCATTCAAAACCTATTAACTTACTCAACTATGACAAAACATGGGAGGGTAATATCTGCTTATCTTGTATTCTGTCTATTCCATTTTATCTTCCTGCAGTTTGCCCTCTTTGGATATAGACATTATGCTATTAAACATTTGCCTAGTCACAGCTTTTTTCAATGCTTCACTCTAACTTTCTGTTTCAACATTTCCCAGTTTATTTATGTTTTCTGCAAAGTATCTTTACTACATAATGCATTGCAAATTGTCTTAGGATGCATACTAATACACACTATATTTTAAAGCTATATTCACCATTGACTAATTTTTTACTGTTATGTTCTATATCTGTGGTTACCCCTAACCAGGAATAGCCGAAAGAAGAAGAAGTTGTTCTATATACTTTCCTTTACATGGTGTTTTTTTATTTTGTATATACTATATTTATATGACTGCTAATCCTTTACTGTTTTGTATTTTGCTTACTTTGACTCTTTTAAGTCGTTACTATTATATGTTTTGCTTTTGCAGATGTTGCCACCTGTTTTTCCTCTTCTGGATCCCCTATAAAAACTGGCTCTGCCCAGCAGGTCTAACATGGTTAACAAAATGTATATAAATAAATAAATAAAATAGGCCAAGACAAAATGAAGTTAAAAAGTACAAATACTCATAGCCTTTTCAGGCATATAGCTTCTTGCCTTCCATTTTTTATAGAGTAACAAACAAATATAAACTGCTATGTTGCCCACCTGATAGCTAGTTTTCTATTAGTATGGGAGGAAAGCTGTTGTTGAAAAGAATGGCTACCAGTGGTGTCCCCGAGGGTTTGTCCTAAAATTACTTCTCTTTAGTATTTCCTTCTCTGATGTCAAGGCTGACACCAAGGTCTTGTGGCTGACTGACTATGCAGATGACTTAAAAAATGATTATTTTTTATTTATTTTATTTTTTGTGTTTGGTCAAATTAGTAAGTTTTGATGTGGTTTGTTCACTGTATGTATGTATGTATGTATATATATATATATATATATATATATATATGTATATACATATCTATCTATATATATATATATATATATATATATATATATATATATATATATATATATATATATATATATATAGATCTACACTTCGTCTACACTTGACCTAAAACTCATTTGACTAACTTTCATTTGACCGACACCCAAATGACCTAAATTTCAAATTACTGACAACTCATATATGGGTTCACTTCCAAATCTCAAAAGCCCAAAATCCTGAAACCCAAAATACTGAGACCAAAATCTTGAAAGTTCAAAATACTGAATCTCATAATATAAAAATAAATACAGGACACCAATACTTAATATATTCCAGCACAAGTACATACAGAAACAAATAAAGACAAACCATATTACTCTTCTCCAACTATAAGCAGGGGGGCAAGCCCCCCTGCCCCCATGTGGGGGGCTGCACCCCTCCCACACTCCCTGGTACTTAAATATATCAACTCTGAGATCGCACTTTACTACACTAACATGAGTTACATTGTAGTATAGCAAATTTGAAGGGAACATCACTAAGGTTACAACAGGCAGTCATGAAGCGCATAATGGTATGCTTGCCATTTTGTTCTGTGGAGTGCAACCTTGGAGTTGATATATTTAAGTAGCAGGGTGTGTGTGGGGAGCAGCACCCCAAATGGGGGGTGCAGGGGCACTTGCCCCCCTGCTTATAGTTGAAGAGTAATATGTTTCTGTACTTGTGCTGGAATACAGTAAGTGTTGGTGTCCTGTGTTTTTTCAATATTACGCGATTCAGTATTTTGAGTTTTCAGTATTTTGAACTTTCAAGATTTTGGTCTGGATTTTGGGCTTTCGAGATTTAGAAGTGAACCTATATATATATATATATATATATATATATATATATATATATATATATATATATATGCGTGTGTGTGTGTGTGTGTGTGTGTCTGTGTGTATTTATATATGTATGTATATACATATGTATGTGTGCATTTTTTATATATATATATATATATATGTGTGTGTATATGTGCATATATATATGTATCTACACACACACACACACACACACACACACTTATAAGCAATATTCATGAAAACTGCTTCATGGGATGCTCTAGAAGTACAGCGCGAAGTGGTCCAGGATACTTTTAACAATCCACGTAATAAACATATTCTTGGGTCATACTCTTTTGTTGTTGCATGTTTATGCCATGGTGATGACTGTTGGTTTAAGGAATGGTTTTGTACCATGTGCCATACGAAGGACCACAATGACAGCATATGCAAATAACAAAAAACATCCTAGTCAGAACGTCTGAATTAGAAGAAGTAGGTACTGAACAGTGTAAAATACAAGGTGTTTAGTACTGTGAAGTATTTAAATTAACATCTTATAATCAAAGAAGCACGAGGCACTTCTTCAGTGTCTGGAGTGGGACTGATTATAATGACTGTGGCGCTACATGCATGCATGCATAATAGTATGCATCATTTAGCATTAATGAAAATAAATGTTTTACTTCAGTGAAAAGCTAATGCCAGAGGAATAACTGTGGCTTATCTAAAGTAACAAACAAGGACATGGTGTTCAAGCAAATACAAATAATGCTAACTGTTTCAGATTAAGCAATCTCTACACTGAACAGGTCAACACCAGTAATGCAATGTGTAAGCATGCAAACAGAATGGATCCTACAAGAACATACACAGTTCAGTGGACATGTCAAAATGGAAGTTGTACCGAGGATTACAGAAAGATAGCCTTGAAATTTTTTATAAACCTCTTAGCTGATTAGAAAGATTTATGTTTATATTCTTTGATGGAAAACTCAGAAGTAGCCTTCATAGTTATCTAGAGCTAAAGGACAGCCAGGTGTCATAGGGCCAATCAGTTGTGGTGTTTCTTAACTGTGACAAGAAATTCTCTCTCTCTGCTGTTTCATAGTGTTCAGTGGAAGCTGTAAATACAGACCTTGAGATAAGCAATAACATTTGTGTTATAAAGCTGATAGTTTAAAACTCAGAGAAATCTATATATATTTTTAAGTAATTTACATTCCATATACACAATAACACAAAAAATCAAAACAAAATAACAAACAATAAAGCATTTACAAATTACTATACATTATCTCTAATTTAAATCCCTAATGTTGAATACAGCATTTAATAATCAATTTGAACGGTGCACTGGTACAGGGGTAGCGTTGTCGCCTCACAGCAAGAGGTTCTCCGGTTCAATACTTGGCTGGGCAGCCTTCTGTGTGGAGTCTGTATGTCCTCCCTGCGTTGGTGTAGGTTTTCTCCATGTACTCCGGTTTCCTCCCACATTACAAAGACATATGTCTGGAGTGTTTTTCCCTGGGCCTTCGCTGAAAATTGGCTTCATTCCAAGTCTGATTTTCCCAGTAAACAAATGTAAAATAAAATAAAATAATTAAATAAATAAATTTAGAATAAGAGGAAATAACACAAAACTACCTTCCTAATCCTTGTTATATTTGTCTAATAACATAATTAGAAGTTATGTACCTACCATAACGTTCCATGTTAGTTGTCTTCTCTCGCCTTCTTTCTTGCTGGATGGGTTCGGAGCCGATCCTCGGCTCCGACTCGGCACTTGCTTTAGCTTGAGAACTCCTTTTACCAGCTCGAGGCAACCCTATATCCCATGATGCAAGGCGGAACTACCTCAGATCTCGTTTGGTAGCTAACTTACCCTGCTAAGGACTAACCTAACATAATTAGGAAAACAAGTTCATAATAAGAGTCCTCATATGAAGGCTCAGGAGGAAAACAACCTGATAGGAACTCTTCAAGATCTGTCCAGGCCAGGGGGAAGGAGGGAGGGACGCAAGAAAGAAGGCGAGAAGACAACTAACATGGAACGTTATGGTAGGTACATAACTTCTAAATATTAAGTTGTCAATCTCGCCTTCATTCTTGCTGGATGGGACCGCGTCCCTAGCACCTGTATCCCGGGTGGCTCAATGGAACAGACTCTTGAGAACTGTGGAACCAAAACTGGCCCTGTCTCTGGAGGCCAAGTCTAGCTTGTAATGAGAGACAAAGGTATGAGGCGTGGCCCAAGTAGCTGCTGCACAAATGGTATCAATGGGTAGTCTATCCTGAAAGGCTGCAGAAGTGGATAGACTCCTGGTTGAGTGTGCTTTTGGTTTAGAAGATAGCTGCTTGCCTCTGAGAGAGTACACATAGGAAATGGTGGAAGTCAACCATCTGGATAAGGTCACTTTAGAAACTGGAAGACCTATCCTGTTTTCTGCATAGGAGACAAATAATTGGTCCGATTTCCTGAATTGTTTAGTTCTATGCAAATAGTACCTGAGCTGACGATGGACATCCAAAAAATGAAGCTTCTGTTCAGCTCTGTCGGAATAGTTTGGGAAAAAGACTGGTAGATCTATAGATTGGTTAATATTGGTTTGAGACACAACTTTGGGGAGAAAGGACGGGTTCGTTCTTAAGGATACCCTGTCCTTATGAAAAACCAAGTAAGGGGAACGAATGCAGAGAGCTTGAATCTCGGAAACCCTTCTTGCTGAAGTGACAGCCAGTAAGAATATAGTTTTCCAGGTCAATAACTTCAAAGAACATGAAGCAGACGGTTCGAAGGGAGGTAGTATCAAGGATGCCAACATTAAGTTTAGATCCCATTGCGGAGGAGGATGCTTTATAGGCGGCTTTAGGAGAAAAACTCCTCTCAGAAAGGCCTTGCATAATCTATGAGACATAATGTTATTGTCATGCAAGCCAACATGATACTTGGAAATAGCAGCCAGTTGAATTTAACTGTAGATGAAGAGGATCCTGAATGAAAAACCTCCGCCAGGAAATCTAAAACAGAATGTACAGGAGCAGTAAAGGGATCAATATTCCTGGAATTTGCCCAAATAGAAAAACGTCGCCACTTGCTAGCATAAACAGTCCTAGTGGACGACTTTAAAGAAGACACTAAGATGTCTCTGACTGAGTCAGAGATCATCGGAAGCCTGGCTAGGGAAGGAAGTGGAGCAACCAAGCAGTGAGGTTGAGAGAATGAATGGCCCGGTGCTGCTGACCCGACTGGTGGATCAAGAGATCCGGAACTGGGTCCAGATGCCAGGGCTGCACCAGAAGGTGACGATGCAGAGACGGAAACCAAATTTGTCAGGGGCAATGAGAATCAACTTGGCCCTCAAAACGGTGGCTTTCTGAATGACTTGTGGAATCAAGGGAAAAGGAGGAAAAGCGTACAGAAGTCCCCGGGGCCAATCCTGGGTTAGAGAGTCTCTCAGGGGTTGGCCTGGAAGGGGAAAGAGGGTGAAAAAATTGGGGCACTTGTTGTTTTGAGGAGTAGCAAAAAGATCGCAACAAGGAGTGCCCCACTTCAGAAAAATCTGATCCACTACAGATTGATTGAGAGACCACTCGTGAGGCATCAGAATGGATCTGCTCAGCCTGTCCGCCAAGAGGTTGGACCTGCCGGGGATGTGTGTTGCTATCAGAAACCGATGAGAGGAGATTGCCCATTGCCAAAGTCTGAGAGCTTCTCGACACAACGGATAGGACCTGGTCCCGCCCTGCTTGTTGATGTACCAGACCACGGACATGTTGTCCGTTTGTACTGCAATAGTCCCCGTGGGAAGAAAGTCGTTGAGGGCCTGCAACGTTAAAAGCACCGCTCTCATCTCCAGGACATTTATGTGCAGATGGTATTCTATGGGTTGCCACGTCCCGTGGACCATCCTGCCCTGATAATGCCCCCCCCACCTGATTAGAGAGGCATCCGTAGTGACTGTGGCAACTGGAGGAGGGGGAACAAAGGGTCGGCCCTGATGAAGAAGAGGGGAAGATATCCACCAATTCAGATGAGTTCTGCACGACTGTGTGACTAAGATTTCGTGCCTCATCGGGAGACTGTGGTACGACCACTGAGTGAATAGCATCCACTGCAGAAGACGCATGTAGGCGAGCCAGTGGTAGAAGAACAATGGCCGCAGCCATAAGACCTAGAACCTTCAGTATAAATCTGGCTTTGACCTTGCTGCTCTGCAATAGAATCCGAGCAATTTTTGGATGTCCAGAATTCTTAGATCTGTTAGTCTGGCTAACATTTTGACGGTGTTTAATTCTGCGCCTATAAAGGTGATAGATTGGCAAGGCCGCAGAGAAGATTTTTCGAAATTTACTGAAATTCCCAAACTCCTGCAAAGCTGCGGAGTGTAGTCTCTGGTCTGAAGAAGCTGACACCTGGTGGTGGCGGAGAGGAGCCAGTCGTCCAAATAAGGAAACACCTGGAATCCTTGATGTCTCAGATGAGCTGTGACCACTGCCATGCATTTGGTAAACACTCTGGGGGCTGAAGTGAGGCCAAAGGGCAGGGCTCTGAATTGGTAATGACTGGTTCCTAGCGAAGCGGAGAAACCTTCTGGAGCGCCTGTGAATCTTTATGTGATAGTACGCGTCCTGAAGGTCTATAGAGCACATCCAGTTGTCCTTGCCCAGAAAGGGCAGAATGGACTGAAGCGTGACCATCCGGAATCTTGCCTTCTTGACAAATCTGTTTAGACTGCTCAGGTCTAATATTGGTCTCCAATCTCCCGTCCTTTTGGGGACCAAAAAGAATCTTGAGTAGATGCCGGATCCTACCTGGTCTGCCGGCACAGTCTGGACGGCTCTTTTTCCTAGGAGCTTTGAAACCTCCTGTTCTGCCAAATCCCTTTGACCGGGTGAGATGTCTGGAAGGGATTGTTGAGCTACGGGATACCTTTCGAAGGGGATTTTGTAACCCTCGGATATAATAGACTGTACCCACATATCTTGTGAGAGGGAATGCCAGGCTACTGGGTACAGCGAAATCCTTCCCCCGACTGCCTCCAAGGGTGGACAGTCGGGCAACACCTCAGGGATGCTGAAAGGGCTTCTCAGGAAGAGACTCCCTGTTGCCCTGGTTCTGAGGACCCCCCCTGCCTCTAGGGCGGCGTCTATTATTGTTACCCCCTCTGCCTCTGGGGGTAAACTGACCACGTGTGTCCGGTGTAGCTCCTTGGGCTTTACGGAACCACATCTTCCCTCCCTTCTGACCCTTGGGATATGGTCTAGAAGGGGTGGAAAAATGGACTCCAATGGCAGAAAGAGTTTTACCGTCCTGCTCACACCTGGTCAAGGTATCCTTCACCTGAGGTCCGAACAAAGCCGAACCATCAAAGGGGGTATTAGTGAAGGATGCCTTAAAGGGGTCCGCAAAATTACAAAGCCGCATCCAGGCTTGGCGTCTAAGAGCAACTCCTGTGCCTGCGGCCCTGCTCGCTCCATCGACCGCATAGGATATGAGCCACATGGAGGAGTTGGATAAGGAATTCAGGATTGCTAGCTGTGAGGCAATCTTTTCTTGAGCCCCAGCAGCAGAAGGATCCTGGACAACTTCACCCAGTTCCTTGAGAATATCTCTTTGAAGCCTGGTGAAGTGACAAAGGTAGTTCAGCGAACGCATAGCAAAGGTCGCTGAAGAAAACATCCGCTTTCCATACCTGTCCATGGTCCTAGAATCCTTGTTAGGAGGATGGACAGGTACTGAAGGATCCGCCAGTTCCTTCTTAGTGGCCGCCGCCACCACCATAGCATCCACAGAGACGCCCTTGGAAAGAAACTGTTTGTCCGTAGGGGCCGTAATAAACTTGGATGGTCTCCTGGGGACAGGTTCCACAGAATATGGAGCCGCCCACGCCTTCCGAGCCACTACCTGCATAAGTGGGTCGAAAGGCGGAGACACCAGGAGGTGGAGGTCGGGATCCAAAAGCCTCCAGGTATACCAACTCATCCTCGGAGGGATCAATGGATGGCCAATTCCCCCTCTGTTTGAGGAGCTCAAGGATGTCTGAAAAGGAGACATCCTCAGAGGGGGATCGTGGGGAACCCTCCGACTCATCTAAGTCGGTATCAGATGTAGTAGACTCGGGGGAGTCTGTGTGTTTCCTCTTACATGTCCTCTTCCGAGGGGGTTCACCTGCTGGATCAGGAGAAACTTCGGAAGAGGAGGAAATTCCCAATGGGGAAACCTGGGGCGATGGATCCCTGGGCCTGAGAGCAAGAGGCTGGCAAGAGGTGTCTACAGGCACCGAAGAGGGAGGAGCTAGAGGGATGGACCGTTGACCTGGCTCAGTAGCCAGGACACTCCTCATCACCTCAAAGGCTCCCCTCCCCGGGAGACCGGAATATCCCAGATCCGAGGATACAGGAATTCCCGGCTCCACTGAGAGGGAAGGCTCCGAGGCCGATGTCGGTGCCGAGCTTACCAAAGCCGAAGCCCCGAGAGGGAGAGCGGGGTCGGACAAGGGTCCGATGCCACTAGCCCCCTCGGAGCCGACAAGGGAAACGCGATGACCGGATCCCTCCAAGGAAGGCCTCAAGGAGGAGATCAGAGCCGAGGACGATGGAGCCGAAGGATGTATCGGCTCCGGCGCCGAAACAGTCGCTGTCCCGAGAAGCTCCGGCTCCGAACTCTGGTGTGGAGTCGGAGGAGGATGTTCAAGGGGTGAAACAATAGCCGAAGTCTGCTGAGACGGGCTATGGAGCATTTGGGCCAGTGCCTGCGACTTCAACAGCCTGCTTACCACCCTCTCTAAGTCGTGGTCAGACAGCCTGGAAGATCTTGAAGATCAGCTCCGATGGCTCCGCTCCGACAAAAGAGGAGACCCGGGCCGAGTGGATACTCTGCAATGAAAGGGACCGAGATCTCTTTCGGGACGCAGTCATCGGAGCCGAAGTCCCCTGAATTCCAGATGGAGCCGAAGGTTTCTCAGCTCCGATGCTGGATAAGGTGTCGGCTCCAGCCGGAGCCGACAAGGCCACAGTAGACCGGGTGTCGGAACCAATCGGTGCCGAACCCACTACTTTGGAAGCAGATAGATCGGTTCCAGCGGGCCGATCTCGGCTCCGACGGGCGAGCCACCGGAGGAGGCTTGGATACTGTAGCCTGAACCTTCGGTGGCTTAGAAGGTTTACCAGACCCTGTTTTAGAGGGAGAACCTTCAGGCTTAAGTAAGCCACGGAGGAACAACTTATTCCTCCGTTCCTGCAGGACTCTCTGGCTAAAAGAGTGACACAAAGCACAGGAGTCCTGCAGGTGCAAAGGCCCCAGGCAGTAAACACAAGAAGTGTGACCGTCTGTCAGAGACATTTTCTGACAGCACGAGTCACACTTCTTGAAGCCTGAGACCTTGCCTTCCTTTGACATATTTCTAAGGAAGAAGTCACACACACACCCCAACAAACACACACAATTAATCCGCTAACACACAGACACACAGGTAGGGATTAACCAATGGGGTCTAGGCCTAACTTAACTTTTATACAATTACCAAAGGAATTTAAAAGTTTTAAACTGTAAGGGAATAGGGTGGGCTGTAAACACACTACACACTATGAAAGTGGAAACAAGGAGGAAATAAATCCCTAACTAAGCTTTTTTTTGACAAAAAATTACTTACCTCAGCTGGCAAAGGAGACCTCTTTCGCTAAGCGGCAAACGAGATCTGAGGTAGTTCCGCCTTGCATCATGGGATATAGGGTTGCCTCGAGCTGGTAAAAGGAGTTCTCAAGCTAAAGCAAGTGCTGAGTCGGAGCCGAGGATCGGCTCCGAACCCATCCAGCAAGAATGAAGGCGAGATTGACAACTTAACATTTAATATTTCCATTTAAACAAATAATTATTATTATTTAATGCTCCTCATTCTTAAACATATACAGAAAAAAAAACTATGCTCTATTATGGAGTTCATTACTGATAACTAGGAAAATCATTATCAGTAATGGGAATAGTAATAAAATACCAACAGTTCAGGAATTTATATCATTAACCAGTTACATGTGCCAAAGGAAGTAAGTGTAGTAAAAATGAATTCTAAGACTACACCACAAAATTATAAAATATGAATATTAGACAAAGTTATTTCAGAATATGTGGAGTCTTTCATTTTTAACCAACACCCCCAATCTAACCTCATTGTTCTTTCATATTTCCAACAATCATGTTTTCAATTATTATATATTTTACTTATCTTATGTGAGCATAAAATGATCTGTGTATGAATTTCCATGAAAATATCTTCAAATACAGCACAGAGGTTGTTAAACCAGATAACTTCAAAATCAACTTTTTTATCCTTATCTGTACGGAAAAATGACATTTATGCTTCCAAAAAAGCTATGCATTTTTTCAGTTTCTTTTTTTTTTTCAAATAAATTTTTATTTTCCAAATAATATAATGTTTAACAATACAATCATCAATAAACAAGTATTATAAACCTTTATATACACTATGTACAATTGACCTAAACAAAGGAGGGAAAAAAATAAAATATATGAAATTATTAACAAAAATGTATAATATTCAATTAATAAAGTATAAAGTTACACAATTATTTAGGGTTCATTTTTAATGTCTCAATAAGAGTTAAATTTTTTTCCCAAGAATTGTTTGTCCGTGTTTTAGGTGAAATTCTCGATTCCTTCACCTTGATTTCTAATGTCGCTGTTTCTTCCATCAATCTCAAGAATTCTTCCAGAGTAGGTTCTTGTGAAGACTTCCACTTTCTAGTTATACATTTCCTTGCCACAGCTAGTATGGACCAAAGTGAGCTATATTCACAGATACCTTTATTTTAACCAAATCTTTAGTCCTCTTAATCCTCTTAAATGTTAATGATACTACTGGAATGAATAAAAAAGCTATGCAGTTTTAATACTTTATCATTCATTTGTGAAAATATTTCAAATATCAGTGCAATAGTTACCTACAAGGCTCCAGAAAGAATTCCATATAAAGCAAATGGAAAACCAGTCTAAACACATGAAACCAGTTAGGCAAATCAATATCCATGGATGGACAGATGACCAAATTCATGTTAAAAGATAAATGTCTGATTGGACTAACCAGCACTAACAGAATGATGACCACCATACTTACTAAGAATGGAAGGTTGAACATGCCACCTAACAAGGATGGATGAATGACTTGGATTACGGCCATATCCACAGGTACGTGACTGACTGGGATGACAAAGCAGATGATACCAAATGGGCGGTGACCACTGAGGATGACTGCAGGGAAAATTTTGAACATATGCTGCTAAATTCATACAGACTTCCTTTACCACAGACTGTCACTGCACTAACACCCAGTGGTTCTAGCAGTAGCACTGCAGAGCTCTGTCTACACAGAAACCCTGACATATAGACCTAAACAGGCTATTGGCCAAATCAGAGGTGCTGGCAAGAACTGATATTGACAAGAACACTTCAGGCTTCCAGACATACTGTGTTGAGAACATGAGATTCAAGATATGAGATAATTAACATTTTGCATTGTTTACTTTCACAGCAATAGATGTGTTTGTGTTAATGTGTATGTATAAGAGTATGGGTAAGTGTTTCATTGAATATGACTGGGTGTGGGAAGACTTGTGTGTGCGTGTGCATGTGTGTGTGTGTGTGTGTGCGTCTGAAGGGGTTGCCTGGCCATTAGGAAGAACACTAGTGTGATCAGAGACATAATAATGAGCCAATAATGAAGTGTTTCTGATTGTGGCTTTACTAATCATTGAATCACATTTTCTCAGTGTCATGTTAATTGACCAACCCATGAGAGTTTTACTGAGTCCTAAGGCATGTTTATTCTAAACAACATAAGCTTCATTTTTTTATATTTAGAAACAGGTCACTTTCATGTCGCCAGACAAAAAGTATATTTAGTGAGGCTTACATCTCATTTATAACTGCTTCTTGAGTTTTTGCCTTAAGGATTAAGGTGGAGTCATCCATGTGTTATATCATTTGTACTCCATTAGTATGTTTGTTCATATAATTTGTAAAAATGCTGAAAAGTAGTAGTCCTAAAATTGAACCTTGTAGTACTCCAATATTGGAATTATAATTAAGATTCTATATTGTGACAGGTGCCAGTTTAAGCTCCATCCTCCGGGTAGCTTTTGAACCATTTTAGCACTGTTTTGTTGCAGCCTACAGACTTCAGTCTAAGAAGTAACAGATTATGATTAATAACATAAAGAGCTTTCAACAAAGTCTAAAAAATAAAGTTGCTGTACTGGGGCCATTGTCAGTGGATCTGGTTATGCATTTGTCTGTTTAAGTAACAAATTTCTGAGTTCTATGACCTTGATGGAAACCACACCGATAGGGTGCAAGCTTGTTATTATGGTTCAGTATTCTGTTATGTAGAACAACTTTTTTAAGTTATCTTTGGTTGAGTTTTGAACTTTATCATTCCCTTCAGTTTGATGTGCAACACATTTGACTGTTTTCTAAAAAGTTGGTATTTCTGGCTTGTATGGTCTTAAGGTACTTTTCCTTTGCTTTTTTTTTTTTTATTTGTGATTGGCGTTTTTCCAATATTCTTTGTATTTATTCAGTGATTTGATTCTTGTTTTGCTTTATTTGCTTTGTCTGTCCAAAGCAGTGTTGATTTTTTGACTCAGTGTTCAAACTGGCAGACATTTTTCCTACAGTTAGAAGTTTAATATCCGAAGAGCTTCCCCTACTCTCTTGTACGGCTGAGGCACGTCCAGTCAACAGTTGTGTTTTCCTGGCCAGTATTTTGTATTGTTAGTCAGTTCCAGTTTCTAACTGTAACAGTCCTAGGCATTGTGGCTGGAGGTTTATTTTTCCAAATGACATACACTGGGCTGAGGTTACTAGGTACAGTTTCACTATATACGGAATTACAAAGCTATTGTTAGTTACAATTTCACTACAAATCAAAGTATGAAGATGTTTTAGAAAGAATCTGGTTAAATATATATATATATATATATATATATTTTTTTTTTTTTTTTTTAGGTCCTCACGAATAGGTAGTGCATAGGTCCAAGGAATATTGTCATTACCTAGGATCATAGTTTCGGCTGTGATACTGTCTTGAAACTAGAATAGAGTCTCTGGTATGAGTGCATATGCTTTATATAGTTTTTAAGTATCGACAGCTTATGTGTAGCAGTTTGTTTTTCCCTATCCAGACAGGTATTATGATGGCTTCCATTTCAAATGGTTGATTTCTTTAGGTGGTGCATTCACACACTGTGAATTCATTGTTTTGTACATGTGGTTTTAGCCATGTTTTTGAGCCTGTAAGCATGTGGAGTTATAGGTGGGTGACCCAAGTTAGAAATTCCACAGATATGCTATATCAGCTATGAATATTGGTGTATATTTTTGCACCTTTAATTATCTTGAAAACATTGATAAGTTTATTTGAGGTATGCATTATGTAGTTAATGACCCAGGGTTTGTTTCATTGTTTCCAGGACACAGTAGTAGTAGTAGTAGTAGGCTGTTAATAATAGATAACTAGTAAGATCTATAGTTTTAGAGAAGTGTGGATCACAAATGAATTACGCTCCTGCCTAGCACCCAAGAAGGACATGTGTCTATGCTTGCCTTTCACACTGTTGTTACTGCACATTGCCCCCACAGTAGAGCTTCTCATCAGCAGTCACAGTGTAATGACTCCCAGCACCCATCAACTAAGCCATATTGAGAGTTTGCTTCCTAGGTCTAGGATTTGACAAGCAACAGGCTCAACCCTTTGTGAAGTATGGAGGCCTATCTTTTCTAGGAATACTAGAAAAAGAGCTTTAGAAGTACTTTGGGAAGGCGGAGGATGGTGTGTGCGAAAGTCAGAGATTTAGATGGGAGGGGAATGGAGGGATACATGAAAAAGAATAATGCTAACATAAACATTGCCAAAAAGCAAAACAATTCATTAGTAAAACCAAAAAGGGGGGGGGGTGGAGTGGGAGCAATAACAATAAGAGATGAGACATGAAATAGTTACGTCTGATAACCTAAAGCTAAGCAAGTAATATGAGATTGCAGCATGGAAGTCTATTGCACCAGTGAAATGCATAGAAAGTAGCCCTACCAGGAGGAAAGAAGGTAATGACCTACTTGGGATATCATCTGTGGTACTAAGTCCTTATGTATAGACAGGATAGAGGTGTTACAGAGGAAGGCTACAAATGTGGTAGATGGTTTTCATGATAAGCTACATAAAGCCATAAAAGGGATAGAGGAAGTCTAGTTTGCAATGTTTCGTAGTGTTGAATCTGCTGGAAGGATATCCCCACCCCCACTCATTTACCCACACTCATAGGCCTTTTTACTGCTGAAGGTGAAGCTACATTAACACTTCAGCATATTTCACTCTTATCAGTGTAACATATCCCTGGAAAGACATTGAAAAGCCCATAAATATAAAATTAGATGCTGTGACTCGAGACAAGTATTTAGAGTTCAGACAACTTGTCTTTTGTATCCATGAACATCCTACCTCACTGATTGTTTATGGTGGTAAACCATCTGGGGGGGGTTCTTCCCGCTCCGTTCGCTCTGCTCACCCCATTCCCCTGCCCTTCCCCAATATCCTACCCTCACCCAGCACCTCTACTCTTATCCTAAGCAAACCACTCCCCCTCATTCCTGTTATCCAATTACATACAACCCAACCTTGTCCACACCCACATTTCATGCACAACTTACTTTCTTTTATTTAGCCAAACTTATCTACTCTCCCTAACATCCATCCCCTTGAACTCACATGCTCACTACTATACTTTTTTGCATCTTACTCTACTCTACCATCATAATACAATCACCACCTCAAACTATTTTAAATTAACTCCAGGCTTCCCACCTTCTCTTCTACTATACACACAAACTAGCATTGCACCATAATTTTACTACCAGCCAATCACATCAACCCCACCCATCCTTATCACAAACTGCAAGGTAAAACACCTAACCACATTATCAAAGCCCACTCTGAAGTGAAAACATTCCAACCTTACCTTCATATCACATAACAATCTTTATTTACACCTGTACTACATTCAAACACACAAATTCCACTTTTACTATTTTTAAACTCACTATTAAAGTTAACATGCTCCTCCTTAACTTGCCTAGCCTGTTTACTCTTAATTCTCACTACAGCTATATCTTTGTATACCCCCCACACACCAATACACATCAACCTCCTGTAACCCTCTCCCCAGTAAACAACACAGCTTCTCACATATCTCCTCCCAGCTTTCCCCCTATACCCTCTCATTCTATTCAAGCCACAAACTGGCCTCCTCACCTCTTATGGAACCACACTTGACACCAGTACTCTCACCTAGGAATACAAAACACTTCCCATGGTACGCATTCCTCATTAACTATCTACTCAAATGTGCAGACATACATACTAACCCTGGCCCACCTTCTAATTTTAACCACAAGGGTAACCCCAAAGACTTAAACATACTTACACTTAACCTTAGAAGTATATGTAATAAAATAGCCCCACTGCATGCCTGGACTGATCACAATAAACCTGACATACTAGCCCTTACTGAAACATGGCTACCTCCCAATGTAAAAAACTTAGAAATAATACCACCAAACTTTGCAATAACCAGAATAGATAGATCTAAAAAAGGGGGAGGGATAGCACTTCTATATCCCTCTACACTCAACATTACACCCTATACCAGTAATATACCAATCTTTTCCAGTGCTGAGGTACTAATCTCCTTTTTGAACCTCAATATATCAAAAAGAATTTGCATAATAGTAACATATATCCCACCAGGTAACAATATACCAGTGTTGAAAAATATTTTATCCTGGAAATCCCAAACAATAAACCTTGAAACCATAATCTTAGGAGACGTAAGTATAGACTGGCAAACCATAGCTTCCGACTTCCCCACAAATAGTATAAATCTGTATGTTTTTTCTCAGCTTATCAGTGCTCCAACAAGATACAGCAAAGATCTTGCCTGCCAATCCACCTTAGACTGGATTATAGTATCCCACCCTGCTAATTACCCATCTTCTGGTACACTGCCTAGCTCCCTGAGCGATTAACTACCAGCTTACTCCCTTAGAACAAACTCCCAACAGCTAAGACTACACACCATAAAATCAGTTAGGAACTCAATTTTTGTCAGCATAAATTCAACAATCTCCTACAGGAAATAGACTGGACACCCCTTAAACAACTACCCCTTAATGATGCTGTATGATACTTTACACCTTCCTTCACATACTTAATACACTAACTCCCATTCATATGAATAGAATCAAAAAGAACTCAGCATCATGGCTCTCTAAGGAATGTAAACACCTGATGAAGAAAAGGGACTTAGCCTGGTCAACCTGGAAACAAAACAAAAATGAACAAAATCATGTTAATTTCAAAACACTATGTAACAAAGTGACAAAACTAGTCAGCAGCGATAAGAAGTCATATTATTCCCAGCTTCAATTGCAGTATAAAATCAACCCCAGTAAATTTTGGCACTCCATATCTTCTCTACCTAACCCTGGAAGAAATAGAGAGCACACCCTATCACCTGATATCCCTCCATCACAAATAGCCAAAAACTTTAACAAGCACTTCATAAAATCAATTTCAGACTTACTAACCAACACCCCTAATGCTGGACCTCCCCCTCACCCTTCAACCTATTCAGACACTGACTCCAGGCCATCAACTACTTCTAACCCTGTCATTACTAACCCCCCTACTCAACAAAATGTCATACAAACCCCATTCTCATTTCAGCCCATACCCACTGACACCATTAAGAAACTACTACAAAAACTAAAGCCCTGCTCTACTTCAGCTGACAATCTCCCCCCATACTACCTCAAACTGGCTGCTAACCCAGTTGCCTACCCAATCAGTATCCTTATAAATAGCTCTTTATCCGAATCAGAAGTACCTACCATATTTGGAAACGATCTCACATCACCCCCATCCACAAAGGAGGCGATTCTTTTGATCCATCCAATTTCCAGCCTATATCCATCTTGTCACCCATATTCAAAATTCTCAGGGTCAGCAGGTAATGCAATATCTATTGCAAAACAATCTTTTAATCAAAACCCAACATGGCTTCTGACGTAGCCACAGCACAGCTACAGCCCTATTATCTTTTACAGACACTGTGAACAAGGCCAGAGATACAGGATGCTCAATATTCCTTGATCTCTCTAAGGCCTTTGACACAGTGTCTCACCTCTTACTATTAAACACAATGTCTAAATTAGCCTTCTCACATAACATAGTAAAATGGTTTCAGAGCTACCTCAAGGATCGTAAACAAGCAGTGAAAAGGTCCAACAAACTCTCATCCTTTCTCCACAACCCTGCTGGAAACCCCCAAGGCTTCATCCTAGGACCCTTACTCTTCAACATTTGCACAAACAACCTTCACAATGCCTCTCACCCTGGGATCCTCATTCAATATACTGATGATTCCACCATAATTTGCACTGCTAAATCACTACCAGAACTACTCTCAAAAACTCAACAGTCCTTTACAGCAGTTGAATCCTGGCTAAGAAATGCCCAACTTTTTCTTAATCCAAAGAAGACAAAACTAGTACTCTTTCATCCCAAAAACACCTCCCTTGTCACTGATCATTTCAACATCCTTGCATCTTGACAACACTGCCATAGAAATAGTGCAGGAAACCAAACTTCTAGGTGTTATCATTGACAAACTTTCATTTGACCCCCCATATACAGCACAATATAAAGAAAATTCATCAAAAACTGGGACTCATATAGAAACAAACATTTTTTTTTACTGCAGCAACCAAAACTACCCTTGCAAAAAGATTTTTACTTCCCTCTCTTCTGTATGGTGCCCCTATCTTAACTAACTTACAAAATTCTACCCTAAGCAAGTTGGAACAGTGATACAACAAAATTGCAAAGTTTGCCACAAACTCTAAATATCACGCACACAACTGTAAACCACTCCTAGAATTAAACTGGCTTGAACTACCCAACCAACTTGCCTTTATTCAGCTATCCACTTGCAACCTTATTTTCAAGCCTACCACCTGCCCTGCACTAGCCAATCTAATCACACCTTACACATCAAATCGATCCCTATGATCAGAAGACAAAAATCTCTTAGCTATCTCAAAACCCATAAAAAAACCTGGTCACTCTCTGTATTCATACTCTGTCTCTATACAATGGAATTCACTACATCTAGCTACCAAGTTTATTCCTGGCCTAACCCATTTCAAAGCCTCTTTAAAAAAATCATCTCAAAAAATACATGGCTCTGCTCCTGCATAAAGCCTGCCTAAGGCTCAGGTCTTCCTCTTCTCTCACATTTCATTCCCTCACAGACTACAAGATCCTAAAGCTCTTCTAACTCCTTCTCTGCTTCTGTACCATATCCTTAAGCTGTTGCTCAGGCTTTACTGCTTCTATTCTTTTTTTTGTAACAGTTTTTATTGATTTTGACATACAAATCAAGAAGATTCTGCATATTTTAAACAATAGAACTATATACAACAAAACTATTTACAATGCCCATAACATATATAAATTTCTATTAGTATTATTACATCTTATCTAATAGTTTCTCTAGTTTCAACCACAATAGTTTTTTATGTGTTACTTTTGTTGTTCTTATATTGAGAGTTAGCAGTTCTTTTTTGCACACAGTTTTGGCCAGTAAAATAAATTCAGTGAATGAGAGGATGTTTCTACTTTTCCAATTTGATGTGATAACTTTTCTTGCAATTGCCAGGAGGGACCAGAGAAGAGGCACTTGAGTCTTTGGGATATTTACTGGTATTGGTGCATTGAATAATAATAATGAGTCAGAGATGTCACAATTGTCCGACCACAATGCCTTTGTGAAAACGTTAAATTCCTGCCAAAAGGGAGTGACCATTTCGCAATTAAGAAACATATGGGCCCAATCTGCGCATAATGTTTTGTCACATCTCCAGCATTTATGGCTGCTATTCTTTGATATTAACGCGATTTTATGTGGAGTCATGAAGCTCCTATGAATAAATCTCCAAGTGGCAATCTTCCAAAAAGGGGATGATGTTGTGTTATTAACTGATTTCAACATCAAGATTCTATTATAATCTAGAAAATCTGATATTTGCAATTCTGTTCTTGGTGTTTTATATATTTTAGATAATGAAAAACCCATATTATATTTTGAGGTATTTAGCTCACAGAAAAGAGAGATTATTTTTGGATGTAATGAAATATTGAGCACTTGGTTTGACTTGAGCTCATTTGCTAGATATTCTCTAAAAATTTGAATATTTAACCAATTATTTTGATTTATGTTATATCTAGCTGTGAGACTGTTTGTCTCATATATATTTTTATTGCTAAGGAATTGGTGCCAGAATATCAGAACATTTCCCTTCATTTCCATTATTTTCTTTATGCTAAATGAATCTAGACATTTCCTTGTGAATGCTATTGGAAACATTAGGAATAAAAGATGTCTTGTTATGTAGTTGCTGTTTATTACCTTTTTAAATTTGTTTAGTATGTGACTGATGCAATGAGGATATTTTTCAGTGTTTTTTCTTGATAAAGTATGTCCTTCACAACTAAGAATATTTTAATATTATCTCTAAACATGTCAATATTTATTGTTTCATTGCATTTAGAAAATAAAATAGCTTTGTGTAACTTCTTCCAGCTTGATGTATATTTATAACTTAACCACTGACTCATTATATTAAGTGTAACTGAATCAGCATAAAGTTCTAGATTCGGAAATGCAATGCCTCCCTTTTCCCATTCTCTGTAGTGCCAGTCATGTCTTATTCTTGGTTTCTGTGGGTGCCATCAAAATTTAATCAGGAGTGAGTTCAATTGTATTATTAATTTTTTTGGAGGGCCTATTATTATAGTTTGAAATAAAAATAATATTTTGGTAGAATGCACATTTTAATTAATGATAATTTTCATCCATTGTGAAGAACAACTTTTCCCATTTACATAGATATTCTTTAATCTCCATTGTTAGTTTATTATAATTCATATGTATGGTGTCTTTCCAGTTTGTTTGTGTGTATATATATATATATATATATATATATATATATATATATATATATATATATATTCCTACATATTTGAAAGTATCATTTTTCCAGTTAAAATTATTGTGTTTTTCTAATGTGGTGCTGATTTTTTTATTTAGCAGT
The DNA here is from genome assembly GCF_019279795.1 of Protopterus annectens. Classification (NCBI taxonomy): domain Eukaryota; kingdom Metazoa; phylum Chordata; order Ceratodontiformes; family Protopteridae; genus Protopterus; species Protopterus annectens. Next base: position 940,852,246 of record NC_056748.1, read on the forward strand.
ATAGTTTTAGTTTTATTGTTATTAAATTTTAAACCCGAGATTTCTTCAAATTTTTTAAGGCTTTTATAATGTGATCTATGGAGGAATCTATATTTCTAACTGTTAACAAGATATCATCAGAAAAAAGCTGTATTTTGGAGGTATAGTAAGGATTAATAGAAAAGCTAATAATATTAGTGTAATTTCTTATATAGTTAGCTAAAGGCTCCAGTGATAATGCAAACAGTAGGGGTGAAAGCAGGCAACCTTGCCTTGTCCCTTTTAATATTCTTATTCGATCAGATAAGAAAGCACCAATTTTGATGTAAGATACCGAGTTTGTATGTAAGTTATTTAGTAATGTTACAAAATCAAGGGAGAAATTGAATGTTTCTAAAACTTTAAATAAATATGTCCAGGTTATGGAGTCAAAAGCTTTATCCAAGTCTAGGCTAATAATAGACAGTTCTTTCTTTTTCTTATTGGCTAAATCTATTAAGGATAGAAGTTTAATAACATTATCTTGGACTTTTCTATTTAGAATTAATCCTGTTTGGTTCTCATCTATTAAATTTGGCATAATCTGATTTAGTCTTTTTGCAAAAACTGAAGCAAAAATTTTGTAGTCCACATTCAATAAAGAGATAGGGCGATAGGATGTTACAAGTCTGGGATCTTTGTCCTGCTTTAAAATGGGTGAAATTATGGCATATTTCCAGGAAGAGAAAAAGGTTTCCATACTTTCTAAATTCTTCAAAAGCTTCTACTAGAAGTTTAATGGACTCCTCAAGGAGGAGTTTATAAAATTCTCCTATGATTCCATCTATTCCTGGAGCTTTATTGCTTTTGAGATTTTTAATATTTTCTTTAAGTTCATTTAGAGAAATTGGTTTCATCAGTTTTGTTCCTTTGTGACTTTTTTATTAATATTTTCCTTTAAAAATTTCTCTTTCATAGTATTACTATCTGAGTTTAAGTTAGTATTGTTTTTTAATTCATGGTGTGTTCTGAATAATTCTAAGATTTCTTTTAGATCTGTAGCTAGCCTAGGTTTGTTTCTGGTATTGTCATTAATTTCTTTTATATAACTTACATTTGTTAGTTTTTTTTTGACTGCTACTCTATGTTCATTTTTTTGGATTTGTGGAGTAAGACTGAAGCTTAAGCCTCGCCAGGTTTATTGCCACTTTATGATTTAAAATTTCTACATATTTAGCATTCATCCTTTTTAATTCAACATTTGTATTCATTTCCTTGATATTCAAACTTTTTTTAATGTGTCAATTTTTGACTGTAATGTTAATAGTTCAGCATCCCATTGTTTCTTCTTATTTAAATACCAATTTTTGATTTCACCATATATGTATGATTTTAATGAGTCCCATACAATGGTTTTAGAGGTTTTATTGTTGTCATTGATAGTGATGAATGTTTTAACTTTATTTTGATACCATTCCTTAAACCCTTTAAGTTTAACTTTGTAAGCAGGTAATCTTTGCCAGGCTATCATATTTTTTTGGTGTGATATCCACTTTAAATAGAATAGCATTGTGGTCTGACAATGGACATGTACTAATTATAACGTTATGTGTTTTAAAAATTAAATTATTGGAAATTAAGACTATCAATATTTGTTTGTGTTCCAAATCTATATGAGTAATGTGTGTAATTTAATTACTCTAGTTCTTTAATATCATATATATCTCTAAGATTTAATGAATCCATGAAATTCTTTAATTTTTTGGCCTGTGCTGACACTTTTTAGTGGTGTTCCTTTTAGAAAGAATACAATTATAATTTCCAGCACATACTATGTCTCCTTTGGATTTAACTGTTATGAATTATAAGTACTTATTGGCTGTTTCTACACCAATACCAGGTGTCCAATAATTATTGACTAGAGTGATATATCTTTTCTTTATCTCTAACACTACTAGGCATATCATACCGTTCTTTTCTGAAAATGTCTATTACTTTGGGTATTGGTAAGGACTTGTTCCACAATATCATAGTGTCTCTTCTCTTGGCCAGAAAATGAGATTCTGCAAGTAATGTGTAACCATTAAAGGATAATCTATCCAAATCTTTTAAATAAGATGTGTTTCCTGAAGAAATGCTATATCTATTTTATTCATTTTCAAATACTTGCATAAACTTCCTCTCTTTATGGGGTTGTAAAGGCCATTAACATTTAAGGATAAGACAGCATTCTTAGATGTACATTTGTATTTCTTGAAAATTGATATGGGCAACAGTTTGAAACAGAACTTGTTCAATGAAACATATGTAACTACATACAATCCAAAACATGGAATAATATATTCCTGGTTTGATGACCTTGTCATCCAAACCACCATCCACCAATCCCTGAAACTCTAATACTATCAACATGCCTTTGCCCTTGTTTAATTACAGATACAGATTAAATATAGATTCAAACCTCTTTTAGTGATTTAACTTGTAATTCTCTTTCAAAGATTAATGATCTGTATTAATTTCTATATTATTACACCTTGGTAAGTAAACAAGAGGTGTTGTACATTAATTATTAATAATTAGCAAGCAACTGTGTTGATCAAACTAAGTAAAAAACAAAGTTTATGACCTCTCTATTCCTTATTGCAACTAGTTTATATGGAACTAACATTAATTACTTACAGAGAAGATATTTATTAAGTTTATTTAGAATATGTATAGAAGATAACTATTTAGTATTGTATCTAATATCCTTCTCCCCTCCTATTCCCCTCTCCCTCCCACACAATTCTAAAGTGACTAATCTACATTATTATATGATTTAGCTCTTATAGTTTTACCCAACATTTATGACATTTCTATTATTCTTTCACCCCCTATCCATCTCTCCCGCTTCCCCTTCATGCAGTTTCATCTTAGTCTACAGAATTAATTATTTACATATATTTTATTTATTTCATTGTTTACTATTTATTAATTCTGTAGCTATTCTTATTCTTTGTAGGATAACATAGCTTCAACTATAGTATGCTTTCTTATTAGATGTAAGAACATGTCTATTGGTTTGAGTATAATAATGATGTACATGGATGTAAGATGTACTTCGGTGTCAAATTATATTGACTCAATCATGCAGAATTTTTTCGTACTAAACAATGCAATCATTGTTATTATACTGGTAACCTGTTAATAATGAAAACTGTAACCCTTATATCAAATAAAAGAAGAAAGAAAAAACGTCTACACCTTTTTAAACTGTGACCTTAAAGTATCATAATATTTATGTCATTTGTTTACTCATACATTATGCTCCTTTCTCCCCTCATATATTTAATTACATTTCTTGAACTCTAGATTCAAAAGGCAGAGAGAGAGGGAAAAAAAAGAAATAGGAACTCTTTCATATGTTCATTATTCATTTCTATGTAAAGCTGAAGAAAACCAAGTTATATTCACAATTCAAAATTCAATATCCCTGGTAAAATTCATATTACTTAATGTTTGTTGATACTGTCATATTTAAATAGCTGATTTCAAAGGTATATTAAGTACACAACCCATATTTGATCTTTCTTACTGGGTGACTTGTATAGTTTTCATTGTGCATAGAAAACTATACATATATTGTGAAAGAACAAGCAAGTGAATATGCAGCAGTAAAATAGCTAATATACATATAAATACATAACTTTTGTTTAACATATAAGAATCAGTTTCCCAACAGCATCCCCAGAAACAGGAATTCTTGTACGTCTATCAGGTTTTCTAAACTATACTTTAAAAATGAGTGCTTAACTTTTAAATAGCAGTTTCATAATATCAGTTTATAATTTCGATTTATGTTTTTGATGTAACTTACAGTTTATGAAGTTTTTTAGAAGTCTGAAGTCCTTTTAGAATGCTGAAACAAGTGCCATTCCCTATTTTCTTTTGTCGCAGACGCTTACAACGTGCGACACAAGTTCAAAGGTCATCTGTTTCTTACTTCTGGATTCCCATGGTCGTTTGGAGATTTCAGGTCTCGAGGAAGCTGCTAGGGAGCTCGAGAAATGAATCTGGTGAAGCTTTCTCTATTTCTGGCGCCAATACGAATCTCAAGGTCAGTAAAATATACAATTTCAAACTCATGCCTTTATTTAAGGCTGTCATGTTAAAAATTCAAGAGCCAGAACAGTTAAAATGAAATACAAGGCAAAAAAAGATAACAGCCATGCAGTTCAGTATCCATCACTATTAATGTCTTTTCAGTATCCATCACTATTAATGTCTTTACATGTAAACAGTACTCCTAGGATATTTCTACATTTTCTTAAAATCAACATTAAGGAGCGCTAATGCACATTTAGGTTATTACACTTTTCTGCTATTCTTATACATTACATAAGCACTCACCAACTATAAGTCCCACACATCTGATAACCCTTTCAGGAGGAAATGTTGTCTGCCCCATATTTAGTCTATATATTTGAAAGCTAAACATATTTTGTAACGTTTATTTAGTTTATGTAAGTAAAAAACATGTTTCCCTACTGTAATGGCTACAATTACTTGCAGATAGTTTCAGCATTTACTGGATGTTTAAATAACTATAAACGCTAGGCAAATACAAGTATTACAGCAAAAAGGGTAAGAAGGAGAGGAGAGGGAAAGGAAAGAAAACCCAGAATCATGAAAGCATAAGATATGAGAAAGTAAAGATAAAGATAAAAGAAATGCGCATTAGTAAAGTATTTTGTAAATGTTACCTTGTCATGTATTTTGTAAAATTCACATGTTTGAAAGGTAATTAAGTCCTTTGCAAGTAGCAAATTAGAAAATGAAATTATTTATTTCCCTTTGAGTTTCTTACTGGTTTTATCATTTGTTGCTGTCTTCCCATTAGAAGATTGTCTTTTTAGACTTGGTAAGGAAATGTCCATTTCTTCCACTTTATCTAATAAGTTATTTGCTTTAACAAAGTCAATAGCTTCTTCTAGGTTATTGAATATTTTCTGACCATCTGGAGGGTTGATTCTTATTCTGGCTGGAAAGAAGATCTGGGCTTTTATGTTAGCTTTTTTAAGGTCTTTGATGAGAGGAATGCATGCTTTACTTTTTGTTATGATAGTAGTTGTGTAATCATTGTCAAATCTAATGTTCTTTCCATTGTCTTGAATTGGGTTTCCTGACCAAGCAGCCCTCAGTGCTAAATCCTTATCCTGGGTAGATAGAAATTTGACTATAATGGATCTCACTGAAGAAGAGTTTTTTGAAAGTGATGGATTTGATAGAAACCTGTGGGCTCTCTCTATTTTGAAGGACAAAGATTCAGGAAGGTTTAAAACCAGCTGTTTAGGAAAATAATCATGTTGTGTCCTTCCATCTTTTCAGGAACACCATAAATTCTAATATTGTTGCTTCTTGACCTTGATTCTAGGTCTTCTATTTTTTCTGTCAAAAAGTTATTTTGCTTCAGTAGAAAGTTAACTTGGGTATCATTTTCTATTTGCCTTCCATCTATTTCATTTACTCTTTCTTCTATATTTGCCATTTGGTCTGTATGTTTTGTGATTATTTCTTTCAGTTCTTCGATTTGTTTTCTGTTTTCTTTCTTTATATTTTCCATAATGTGTTCCAAGTTGTCTATTTTTGTTGAGAGGTCTTGTATGCTACTTATTATAGTTTGAAGATCTTTTTTCATCATGCTATCTTGAGCTGAAGATTTAGTATGACTCATAGCTCCTGTAGTCTGTATACAGCTATAGAAGTTTTGACAGTAAATTATGAGGAAATAAATCACTGAAGTTTTGAATTTCTTTCCCAGTATGTAATCCACAATAGTATACAGTACTACTATAAAGCAAAACTTGTGATGTTTTTTAGATAAAATTATAAAAATCCTGTCAGAAATAGTATTTCACAGGCAGAGCATCAGGAAGGTGCTGTTCTCACTCTGGCATCTTGGCCATGTCCCCATTGCTTCTATTCTTCTTAACTCTCTCTCGCTATATATCTGCATCACTAACTTTCTGACTGCTATTTCTACATCATGCCTGATGAGAGTCACTGTTATCATCTGTAATGTTTTAACTGTATAGAACTGTTTAAATGTGTAGTAATATATTACAACATCTTGTAGCAGTTTGTTCTTTCAACTTATTTTTTGTATAGTATTTCTAATGTAATCTTTATTCTATTGGACTATATTGTATTTGTATTGTACTGTATGTGGAGCTTTTCTCCCCGGGCCTCTGGTGAAAATGGGTTCTGTAGACCCAGTCAGACCACCCCGGTAAACAAATGTCAAATAAATAAAAATAAATAAATAAAGATACACATATACATGGTTTCTCTATGGAGTTGAATGTGTATCTGTGTGAATGAGAAAATATGTGAATTTTAGCAAAAGCACATTAGCGCCAATGTAGGATTGTGCAACTGGCTTTTATGCCAAAAACAGTATAGATTAATTTTGGTGATTGTAGTGGGTTTGTTTTTACTTTTGATGGTTTTAGTGGGTAGTTTTCAGGAGTTATGCATAAGTATGTGGTTGGTAGTGTATTTTGCTCTGCTTAGGTTATGTTTTCTAGGGACTTAACTGCTGGTGCAGTTCTAGCTGTGCACTGTTAATGATTCATATCATCAGAGAGATTTCTCTATTATTAGAGCTGATAAGACAGTGCAGTTGATATATTTAAGTAAAAAGGTGAGGTGTGGTGGTCTTGTCCCCCACAAAAGAAATTATGTTTATGTGTATGTTTTCAGTTTTACTGCACTTTTGCTGTCTTGATGCTAGGGTATTTGTGCATTCAGTGCAATTTTCATTAGATCGATTGTGTTTGCCCATTTGGTGTTCATGCTAGTTACTGTTTGACCATAGCTGATATATACATATGGATCTCATATTACTCACTGACAGCAAACTCATTAAGGGATTAACTCGTGAAATGTGAGAACTGCAGGAATACAATTTTGTTTTCTCAGGGGTCAAGTTCCCCTGAGCCTCCATGTTATCAACTAAGTCTCCACTCCCCCATTCATATGTATACCAATTCTGAGGTTGCAATACCAAGAGGAAAGGGAGAAAATACTGCTTTAGCTGTCCTTTTTGAATGAACTACTCCCTCAATGAGTTTACATGCAGTGACTGATAGTACCATATAGTTCACACTGGAAACAGAACTCTTAAGCTCTGTGTACTTTATAAATGAAAATTTTAAAATGAAAACATGCTTCACTTTGCAGTAAGAAAATAAATGCAAAGGATGGTATAGAAATACTTTTCATGTCATGCCAGGTGGTTTTGCTGTAAAAGCATCAATGCAAAGGATGGGAGTGATTCAGAGAAGCACTGAGCATGAGTGCGAAAACCTGAGGAATTCTAGGGCTTGCATAATATGCAAATGGAGGTATAATGACATGGAAATGAGCAACAGGATTAAAATGAGGGCAACAGTAAATGCAAATAACTGTATACAATATGGCTGAGTGATTCAGAAAAGTATGTATTTTATAATGAGAGAGATGTTAAGTGGTTTACCTCTGATAAAACTTGCAGTTATGGGAGAAAGACTTTGAAAAATGTATGTGTAAGAGGCTGATATCACTGCTGGTACTCACGGTATTGCACGTCACCACTGTGTCATTAGTTTGCACCTAACATATCACACCCCCCCATGACACTGAAACTGTGGACAACTACCATATAGACAGAGGCAACATGCAAAAACTGAATGAGATGTGCTACCCTCATATGCAAGCCAATGTGATGCTTCATGCTTGTAGCACTTATCCCTGAGGCACGTGTGACTCTGGAAACACTAGCTACAGGCATACCTCTTAACCTGCAAACATCAAAAATCTGGACGAAGAATACTGAAAAGTAAGTACATCTAACCAGAAATCTACATACCTAATTATTATGAAATATGCATATCTAATTGCATAACTCCACCCACTTCTAATGGAACTGTAGGATACCACCATTCAGAAAAAAAACAAGTTTAAAAAGCAGAGTGACAAAATGTCACAAAATATAAGCAGAGTAAACATGTTATGCTAATTTCCAATGCCATTAATAAATGTACTTTTTTGTATTTAATATAACTATATTAATGAATACACTCGAACATCTACATTTATGGTAAGTGTACACACCTGTACTATGTTCTTCGTGTTTCACTGTTGCAGTCATCACCTGTGGGAGGATTCCCAAAGCTGAGGAGAGGGGGTGGTAGGATTTGTAAAAGACCTAGAAATGGGACAGCATGTCCTGCAGAACTGCAGAGGCAAACCCTGCCCTAGCCTTAGAAAATAAGGGTAGGTGGTAATGCTTGGTAAAGGCATGGACAGAAGTCCAGGTGGCAACTTCCAGGATGTCCCTGGTGGGAACTCCTCCCTGGAGTGCTGTGGAAGTGGAGGCTGCCCTAGTGGAATGGGTTCAAATAGACTTGGGGGGTGTTGCCCATGCAAACTGTAGCAGAAATGAATACAGTGTGATATCCATTTGGAAATGGTTTGTTTGGAGATGGGCTTCCCCTCTGCCCCTGGGGCAAAGCTGACCAGTAGTTGGACTGTTTTCTTGAAGAGTTTAGTATGATCCAGTATCTGAGCTGTCTGTACACGTCCAGAGAGTGCAGAATTCTTCCCCCCTTGTTTTGAGGGTTATAGAAGGTGGGTAGATGTATGGCCTGGTTGAGAGTTGCATTAGATACCACCTTAGGCATAAAGGAGGTGTTAGTCCTCAGGGAGACCCTGTCTACATGGAACATGATGAAGGGCTCAATGGCCATCAGTGCCTGAAGTTCTGAAACCCTTCTGGCTGAGGTGATAGCTAGGAGAAAAGCAGTCTTCCAGGAGAGGTATTTTAGTTCTGCTGAAGCAGCAGGTTCGAAGGGTGGTAAAGTTAGTTTTCCCAAAACATAATTCAAGTCCCAGGCTGGAGTGGGTGGCCTTCTGGGAGATCTGATATTAGAAGCCCCCCTGAGAAATTGTTTAATCAAAGGATGGGAAAACAGGGGCTGTTCTGTATCAAAATGAGCTGAAATGGCTGAGGCATGGATTTTAATGCAGGAGAAGGAGAGCCCACTATTAAGTAGCTTCGCTAGGTAGTCCAGGATAAGAGGGATGGAAGGTTGTGAGGTATTGCTCCCTCTGGACTGGCTCCTGGAGCAGAATCTTTTCCATTTTCCTGCATAACATTTTCTGGTGCTGGGTCTTCTGGCCTCTGTGATGATGTCTAGGACCTGTTTGCTTAACAGGAGTTCCTTGTTTGTCTTTAGAAAATTAGCCATGCTGATAGTTTGTGAGTCTGCAAGTCTGGGTGCAGCATCCACTCCCCCGAGTTAAAAAGTCTGAGTTCGGGGGGGGGGGGTTGTCTGGGAGGTAGTAAGGTCAGGCTGCGCAGTAAGGGGTACCAATGTTGTCTGGGCCAATCTGGAGCAATGAGGATGGCCTTTGGTCCCCCCCCCCTTATTTTGAGCAGTACCTTGGGAATAAGAGGCAGAGGAGGGAATGCATACATAAAGAGGGTGTTCCAGGGGAAGGTCAAGGCATCCACCTTCCATGCTAGGTGGTGATACTCCCTGGTACAGCATTCTTTCAGCTGATGGTTGGGAAGCGAAGCAAAGAGATCCACCTACGGAATGCCCCATGTCTGAGTGATTTGTAAAAATTATTTCTCTGTGGAGCTGCCATTCGTGGAGGTCCAGTAAGTTTCTGCTTAAGTGGTCTGCCAGGGTCTTGTTGATCCCTGGTAGGTATTGTGCTATCAGCTGCAGTCCCATGGAAGAGGCTGACAGCCAGAGGTTCATGGCTAGCCTGCACAAAGGGTAAGACTGGGTCCCTCTCTGTTTGTTGATGTACCACATTACTGTGGTGTTGTCTGTTTTGATAAGGAGAACCCCTCGCTTGAGATGGGGTTTGATGGATGTCAGAGCCTTTTGTTCTGCCCCCATTTCCTTCTGGTTGATGTGTAAGGGAATGTGCTGGGCATCCCAAAGACCTTGGGTGCACCTGCCTTGTAGGTAAGTGCCCTAAGCTATATCTGAGGCGTTGGTGGTAATGGTCTGCCCAGTTGGGTGAAGGAAACACCCTTGTTCTGGGCACAGGCCCCTGCCCACCAGAGAAACTTGGCCCTTATGCAGGTGATCAGAGGTAGAGAGGTCTCTAGAGTGCTGACACCAAAGGTTCTTTAGGTACCACTGAATTTTTCTCATGTGAAGCCTGGCCAGAAGAATTAGAAGGATACAAGATACCATGTACCCCAAGGCTTGCAGGAACTTCCTCGCAGTGAGCTGACTTCTGGAAGCCAGCTGGGTAAAATGGAGAGGCAGGAAGCTCTGTTTTTCTGGGGATAGGAAGGCCATGAGCCCCCAAGAAAATGATCTTCCTGGAGGGTGTTAGCCTTGATTTCCTCTCACTGATGGTGTACCCTAAGGAGGTTAGGAGGGTTTTGACAAAGAGAAGGTCCTTGAGGAGCTTTTCTTTGCAATCTACCTGAATGAGGCTGTCGTCCAGATAAAATGTGTATATTTTTTTTGTCTGCAAAAAGCTATGACCGGGGCTAAGCATTTGGTGAATACCCTGGCAGCAGTAGATAGGCCAAAGGGTAGCACAGAGAAATGAAAGTGTTGTGAGCCTGCTCTGAAGCAAAGGAATTTCCTGCAGGATTCCCTTATGGGGATGTGGAGGTAGGCATCTTTTAGATCTAGGGTAACTAACCAGTTATTTTTTTGTCAGCATAAGTAGCAGCTGCTGCAAAGTTAGCATTTTTAATTTGGGGAACCACCAGAAAGGTGTTCAGAATGGATAGATCCAGGATGGGGCACCAAGTTCCCTCTTTTCCGGGAACAAGGAAAAGTCTGGAATAAAAGCCCTTGCCTATTTGGTCTGCGGGGACAGGTTCTACTGCCCCTTGGGATATGAGAGTTTGGACTTGTTTTAATGCCTCTGCCCACAGATTTGGAGGTAAGTCTGGGTAACCTCTTGGAATTGGGAGTTCATTGAAGGAAATTTTGCATCCCTGAGAAATGATCTTTAATACCCATTAGTCCTTTGCTACAGAAAGCCAATTCTCTTTGCAGAGGGAGAGCCTTCCTCCTAGTTTTTGGTGAGTGAAAAGAGGGCAGAGGGGGGAGAGGGAGTCATTGAGAGTTTCTGCCGTAGAGGAATGGCTTAGAACTCCCTGCCTCTGGAGTGGAAGTTGTCCAGTGTTTGGTTCTCTGCTTTCCCTGGGATAGGAGTCTGGGTGGTCTGTCCCTGCAGGGCTTACCTTGCCCCTGTCTGCTAGGTGCAGAAAAAGACCATTGTATTGAGGGAAAATTCCTGCTGAACCTAGGAGGTTGTACCTGAAGGAAACCTTTTACTGTTTGCATAGATCTTGCTTTGTCTTCCATCTTTTTGAGCACCTTTTCTGCTTTTACTCCAAACAAGCGGTCCTTATACAAGGGTGTATCAAGTAATTTAAATTTGATGTGATCAGGGAGAGGTTGTTCCTTCAATCATGCATGTCTCCTAATGACAGATCTTGACACTGCTGCCCTGCTTGAGGCTTCTAGGGCATCATATTCACTGTGTAAAGAGTAATGAAAAAGGAAAAGCCCTGCTTGCTGAGTGATGGAACAAACACAAAAGTCCAACAGGAAAGAAAAAATGTTCCAAACACCAAAACCAAGGAGAAGCCAAAATCCAATGAAAATCCAAGTAAGAATCCAAATGAAGTTCCACAGAAACCTTTATTGCATAGGTAAGCACTTTCACAACCTCTCCTAGTTGCTTCCTAGACCAAAACAAACATGCTTAAAAACAATCCCCTTTTATAATACACATCACACAAGTCCCCGTGGAGAATACAAGACTTCAGTGCTTTCTAGATTCAAAGAGATACACACTCTTTTAAGCCATGACAAATGTGGATAAAAACAACATGATAACAAGATAAAAGCATGTATGCAGAAAATACATATAAAATACATACAATAAGTGTGTATAAAAAAGTATATAAAAAATGTGTAAAAAGCATAAAAGCACTGTAAAGCATGCTTGCATGTCCTGTTTAAAACATAACCCTAGTTACAGAGCACAGCAGGTTGCTTCATACTACTTTCTTCCTAAGTTTCCTGTTCATCAGAACAGGTTCCAGGGATATGTAATCATTCAGCCCTGGTAATTTATGTGCAGCCAGTGTCAAAATCCATGTAAGCTCTTTTTGTTCAGTTCTGTTACTTACATCCTCACCTCTCATATTTTCTACTAAATTGTCTATAATGGAGAAATTAAAATAATGGTTCTCCCCCTGCTGCATCATATGCTTGGCTATTGCGCTATGTTCCTGCCCTCTCCTAAAACAATAGAAGTGATAATGTATCCGTTCTCTGAGACGTCTGTTGGTTTTCCCAACATAAAATGCGTCACAGCATACACAGTGGGCTAAGTATATCACATCCTTAGTTTGACAGTCCCCCATGACACTAAACTTATATGATTTCCGTATTATGGGGTGTACAAATAATCTATTAGTTTCAATGTACTGACAGAATGCACACTTGTTGCATCTCACTGTACCATAGGTCATCAGAGGTGGATGTTCCATCCTTTCTTTATAGCAGAGCATTCCTCTGAGTGATTTACTGTTCTTATATATAAACTTCAGCCTACCACCTACTATCTTTACTGACCTGATCATCTGTAACTAGAATATGCCAATTCCTATACAGTATATTCTTAATCGGATGTGTACCTGTTGAATATGTCATGTTATAGCTCAAAACGTGAGTACCACCTTTCCTTCTCTCAGAGGTCAGATTATCTCTAGCCGGACTGGAGAAGTATGGTTTCCCTATATTGTCTCTCTGACTTTTGGCTGTTTGACAAGCCTCCTCTATCTCTTTTTTGGGGTAACCTCTGACTGCAAAATCATCCCTCAAAGTTGCCAAACTGGTCTCAAATCCTGGTTCCTGGCATGTAACCTAGACATGCGCACAGCCTGATTCTTAACAACATTCTTAAAGATGTGGGGTGGATGCATACTTGTATGGTGAACATAACTGTTGCAGTAACATTCCTTCCAATGCAGGCTAGTGTATATCTTTCCAGTTGTTGTTTCCCTTATTACTTTAATATCCAAGAAGTCAATGCTTGTCCTAGAACTATTAACAGTAAAATTAAAAAATTCTGTACTATTATTCAGATGTTCAATAAACTCATGTAACCTTTCTTCAGTATCACCCCATAAAAGAAACAAATCATCCACAAAATGCCAGAAAAATAATATATTCCTACTGAAATCATTATTATTCATCATGAAGCATTGTTCCCACTGTGCCATTACTATGTTTGCATAACTATTAGCTGTTGGGGTCCCCATGGCGTGGTGTGATGCTATGTGTTCATTTTCATTATAACATTCTGTTATTTGATTTTGTGACACCGTATTTATGAATTTTTTACTATCACTAATGCAGTATGTTTACCATATTACAAGTGGTTTGTTTGTGTGTGTGTGTGGGTGTGTGCTCAGGTTGCTTTAAGCATGGTGAAATGTTTTTTAAGTTTTTTAATTGACTAATTGACTAATTGATCAATGACGTCATTTTATCTTGTATAAATGCTGGTGGGTAACCACTTTTTAACATTTTGTTTCTGAAGAAGTCTAAATAAAGACGAAACCTAGGTCCAATTCGTTTTTGTGGTGGTTTCAGTCCTCCATTACCCATTGTCGGTTCCTTTTTCTTTCGTTTGGTTTTTGGTTTGCGTTTTGGGAGAGTGGTGTTGGTGGACCAGACATTTTGGGGCTGTTGGAACGAATTAACCAACAATTGGCTGAGCACACAATACAAATACAGCAACTGGTTAACAAACAGCTAAATGGTTCAAACATCGTGACAGAGTCAGATTCTGGAGGTTCGTTACCTGGCCACAAGGTTTCCAGAGGAGTGGTGGCTGTAGTTTCATATTCCAGTCCTCCTGAGGTGAATACCGATTTGGGGGCTTCTAGTACAGCACTGAGAAACAAAAATGTGGCAGGTAATTCATTGAACTTAGATGCAATGCAGTGGAAGGTGAACAATTATAATTTTCAACATAATGTGAGGACATCTAACCCAGGGGGGGTTGTTAATAAGCCCTTAACTGAACGTTTGAAAGATTTTGAGAAAATGTTATTTTCCTTGAAGAAATTGCAGATTGAAAACTGTTATTTGCATAAAAATATCAAGTTGGGCTTAGTACCGCAGGGTTTACGGACTTGGAAATATCCAAATGGAATTGAAGGAAAAAATGAAATGTTGGAGGAAGTTCATAAATTGTATGATAAAACAGGTCTCAAACTCATGAACATTATTATTAAATACAATGACCAGGTGATTGCTGGTTTTATGACTGAATTAGAGACTGATAATGAAGCCATTACAGCTGACTTAAACTTTGAGCATTATTACACTAACTACACTAATTTGTTGGCGAGTGTAGATTCACATTGTGCGATTATACATGGGAGAAAATCGCACAAAATAGCTCGTGACACCAATGAGTATAAGAATAAAACAGTTTATCCGCTTTCTGAAGGCAACACTTGGCGTCAAGAACACACAGCCAATCACGTATCGAGTGGGGGAGTGGAAGTGACGAGAACAACAGGGAGTACTAATATGAGAGTGGTTGTTGAGGAGTTCCCTTTAGAAGCAGGACCAAGGCGTTCAGAGAGGCTAAAGGGTCATGTCTAGATGAATCAACAGGGAAGCGGCGAATTCAGCGACTACGTGCAGCAAGGAGCAAGACCAAAAGGGAGGTTTTATCAGCAGCAACAATGCAATGTAACTCGAACCGAGTGGAGAAGGTAATTTCGGAAAGCACGCTTTTTGTTGAAGGTGAGACTCCTTTTCATTACCATCAGAGTAAATTTGCTGGTAATCAGGTTTTTAGTAACTTTGGACTGGTCAGCAATTTTACTTGTGGGGTGGATGTCAATAACTCTGAATCAGCAAACGCTAGCATAAATGGTATGGAAGTTAACGCTTGCAATCAGGCTAATACCATTGAGGCTAATATGACTAACTTGCATCGAAAGGAGCGTGCTGCTACTAGCGTTGGGGATGAAACAATTAGCTTAGACATTGTTTCAACTGATTGGCTTCACAAATGTGAGTTTAAAGACGAACTTCATTTCCCTTTCAATGACATTTCCGTTTTGAACACGGGGGATGCAAATTCAAAAGACATAAATTGTATTTTTGTTAACAATGACTATTTGAACGATGTTGAAATTTTGAATGAATTAAATAGTGAATGCATAAGTGAACATATTAGGCACGTAGATGCTGAACTTTGCAATTGTGAGAATGTAGATTTATTTAGTCTTGGCCACGATATTTTAGAACTAAATGCTACTATGGAAACTAACGTTACAGTTGACATTAGGAATGCTGTTGGTACAAATAATTTGCCAATGTTTTTTTCAGCCGACAACGATGTGAATGTTAATTCACCTGAAGTGGCAATACTGGGTGATAGCATGGGTTCTGGGGAGTTTATTACTGATTGTGGTTTGATTGAATTAAGTGCAGATATTACTACTTATACGGTGCCTGAAAGTTCAGTGAATGACAACAATGAACATGTAACTTCTGGACAGATTCATGATTTTTTGATTGATAACAGTGATGGGGACATTAGTGTTAGTATTGAACAGTTGGTTTCCATCACTGACAATCAAGTAGGGATATGTAATGGTGAATATCTTAGTAACCCTCTGGTAGTATGTAATACACATGGTGATTACAAAGTATACAATTTTTCCAGTAGGGTTATTAATACAAGACATGTGGAATTACTATCAAAGGGGTTCACCTTTGTGCCCCTAGTTAGGGGTAATTTATCTGACATTCTTATTGATCTGAAACTATTGACAAGGAAAATGAATCTAAAGATGATGTTTCAAGATGAATTTCAAGGACGGAGTGAAATTTTAAAAAAACCTAGTAAGTTTATACCACTTTCAAACACTATAGTTGGTTTATTTGAAAAAATCTGCGCGTTGGAAATAAGAGACTACCTTAACAAAAGTAAGTCTTTGAATGGTTTTCATGCATTTAACAGTCAAAACAACCTATCTAGGGATGAACGGAGCTTGTTGGATGATCTGGTTAGGGACAGGTCCATTAGATTCATGGAGCCCGATAAGGGCAGTGGCTTAGTGGTTATTGATAGAACTGATTACATTAATCACATGTTAATAATGGGGAGACCTATGAGGAAAGCAGTTTAAACCAACTTAATATTGCAAATGCTAGGGTGGATATGTTAATTGAGGATTTATTGATGCAAGGACAAATTGCTGAATCAGAGTATTTTTTCATGATTAACGAATTTCCTGTGGTGAGTGGCATCTTTGGGATTCCTAAGATACATAAGGGACTGGTTAATGTCAAGTTCAGGCCTATAGTTGATGGTAAACGTAGTAAAATTTGTTTCATTAGTAACTTTTTGGATTACAACTTGCAAAAAGGAATCAAGTTATTTGATTATATTACTAAGGACTCTTGGCAGTTTTTGGAGAACCTACGTACTGTGGAATTTAATGAAAATACCATTTTAGTCACTATTGATGTTGTGACTCTTTTTTTCTGTAATACCCAATGACATAGGGTTGGAATGGTTGGAACAACAGCTTTTTAAGACTGGGTTGTACGATCAGGACCGTATAAATGTATTCATCACTTTGATGGAAATGGTATTGACCAATAATTATATTTTCTTTGAAGGTTATTACTTTAAGCAAATCACGGGTGTAGCTATGGGGGCAGCTTGTGCCCCCATTTATGCGAATTATGTTATGTCCTACTGGGAACAGGAATATGTTTTTCACAGTGGCTTTAGATCTAAAATTAGACACTACACCCGATATTTAGATGATTTGTTTATAGTATGGGAAGGTAGTGAAGATGATTTGAATGCCTTCATGGAATACATTAATAGTACGGTGCATTTTTTGAAGTTCACTCACTCTATAAGCAAACATGAGATTTCTTATTTAGATGTAAAGTTAAAAATAGACCCTTTAAATTATTCTTTGTCCACCAACATCTATAGAAAAGCCACTTTCTCAAATTCTTACCTCTGTTATTCTAGTTGGCACCCTGACCATCAGAAAAGAGCAATTATTAAAGGTCAGATGGTCAGGGCTGCCAGGATGGTTAGTGATAACTTAGATTTTTTGAAGGAAGTGAAGTTTATAATGAGCATGTTCCTTAGGAGAGGATATCCTGAAGGTATGTGTCTAGCTGTATTGGAGGAAGTTAAACGGAAGCGGGACGAAGGGGTGTATTGGCCATTAATTAGAGGTAGAACAAGTATAGAACTTACAAGAGTGGACCAGGATACAATCAATCAAATTGTTAATGTGGATAATGATGGCCATACTCTACCTGTGACTGATAACACCAGTAGTCATTTTTCCGAACACAACCTTTATTTTATCACCACCTATTCTTATGATGCTCCCAACATTAGGGACATTATATACAACAATTGGAGGTTTCTCAGGTTAGATAGTTTGGTATGGGACAAGCTTGGTACTTATCCCAAATGTGTTTTAGGAAGGCTAGGTCCTTGAAACAGCTATTAGAGAAGGGTGATAATGTTTCCATTATAACTGGTAGGCCCGTCGGGAATTTTAAATGTGGGAGATGTAGTGTGTCATCACATCTTATTAACAGGTTCCAATTTACAAGTGGTAGGTGTGCCTATTAGATTACATGGGCATTTTGACTGTCATACCAAAAATGTGGTGTACATAGCACAGTGTGTACAGTGTCCGGCGTTTTATGTCGGAAAAACTAGTAGAGCCTTTAAAGAGAGGATTAATGAGCACCTCTCAGATATAAGGCTAAGGAAAAGCACTAATGCCCTTTACAGGCACATTGAAATGCATGATGGACATCATTTCAAGTTTTGTATATTGCAAAATATAATTAAGGATGCACAGGGTAGGATTTTAGATTTGCATTTAGATATTAGTGAAGTAAGGTGGCAACTTAGGTTGAATGCAACTGTCTTCCCTGGTATTAATGATCACATTAGTATAGCCCCAATTTTAAAATTGAAACACATTCTTGGGTGACTAGTTGATAATTTCACTTGTCATGTATAATTGTACTTTTTTTTCAGCATTACATATTACATGGTTTGATGCTATGTGTTCATTTTCATTATAACATTCTGTTATTTGATTTTGTGACACCGTATTTATGAATTTTTTACTATCACTAATGCAGTATGTTTACCATATTACAAGTGGTTTGTTTGTGTGTGTGTGGGTGTGTGCTCAGGTTGCTTTAAGCATGGTGAAATGTTTTTTAAGTTTTTTAATTGACTAATTGACTAATTGATCAATTACGTCATTTTATCTTGTATAAATGCTGGTGGGTAACCACTTTTTAACATTTTGTTTCTGAAAAAGTCTAAATAAAGACGAAACCTAGATCAAATTCGTTTTTGTGGTGGTTTCAGTCCTCCAGTACCCATTGTCAGTTCCTTTTTCTTTCGTTTGGTCCCCATGGCCACCCCTGATGTTTGCAAAAAATACCTTGTTTCAAATGTAAAAACATTAAATTCTAGAATTAATTCAAGTGGGAAGCATATAAAATCAATCTTTTCCACAGCTATTGTGGCATCTTTCATCAAGAACTCCCTTACATAGCCTATTCCTACCTCATTGGGAATGCTGGTGAAAAGGGATACTACATCCAAGGTAACTAAAAGTTCTTTCCCAGTTGCCTTGTAGCTGCTTAAAAAGGCATAAAATCTTTTAACAAATGCTCAGAGTCTCTCAATATTGAACAATGTTTAGAAATCATAGGTCTCAATTGCTTCTCCAGATAAACAGATGCTGGCTCAGTAATCCATCCAGATCCTGAAACGATGGGTCTGAATGGTGGTCTGAATTTATTCTTATGGACCTTAAGAAGTCCATTAAAACTGGGAATAACAGAATTAAAGCTGGATTCCTGGAAGACATCATCAACCACCTCTAAAATGGGGGGGGGGTGGCCAAGGGTCTGTGCTGGGGCAGGTCTATAAGCTCTCTTAGTCTTTTCTTAGTCTGGGAGAAGTCCTGGGATTCCCAGTGGAAATGTTTCCTGAGGGTGTGAAGGGTTTCCCCAAAATAAAGGTCTTCTGGTGGGGAGGCAGAAGGGATGGATTCCTCAGCATCTGAATCCTCATAAGCAGTAAGAGGTTGTTGTTCCTCTTCCAAAACTGAATAATTAGACTCCTCAGAATCCTGTTTTTTCAGTATTTCAGGGGAAGGGTCCCTTTTCCTTTTAGAAGGTGCGGCCTGACTACCCCTGATAAGAGTGATAAGATCCTCCACCATTTTAATCATTTGAGCTTGGGGTGGTGGAGCAGGGGTAAAATGGTGGCTAGAGGTATTTTTCCTATGAGTGGCCTTGCCTCTCGGCCTAAGAGCATCCATCTGTCTGAGAGAAATGGTAGTGTGAGGAGAATACGTCGTTTTTTGTCTAGATTCGGTAGTGCAAAAACCTCCTCGGAAGCCAGTGCCTGCATCGCGGCTCTGGACACAACCAAGCAGAGACAACCAAAGGCTCGGAAGACGAAGAAGATTTATGTGGCATACCAGACTCCGAAAGCATCTCAGTAGAGGCCTGTGAAGGTATTGAATCGGGCATCAGGGGCTGCGAAGGTGCCTCACTGAATTCTGAAGAAATGATGACCTGCTTAGTGGTAGAGTTGTCGGAAGGCTTAACCTTGTGTGATCTGTCTCTATCTTTATCCTTACATTTTTTGGAATGTCTACGGTTTGTTGGCTGACTGACGTCATTTCAAAATGTGAAGACGGAAGTTGAAAATACCTGGCTACAAAAAAAACTCTACGACGAATGGTTCTCACGTTAAAGAGGGCACAGAACCGGCAATGGGGGACGTCGTGGTCTGGGCCTAAACAAGTGACGCAGTATGAATGGAAGTCTCGGTGTGGTATTTGCTTTCGACAGGCGAGACAATTGTTAACTTTTTTGGACATTGGTTAGTGCAAGAAAAAGGGATCCCCAACGGGGTACTTAGCTTTAGACGTTTTCAGGTGTAATTCAAACTCTGGTAGCAACTGACTGGCACAATTGCGAACTGCTTCTGCTACGGGCTCCATGGTAAGAAAGACTGATGTAATGATGTCAGCTGCCTTCCTTTATATCACTGACAACCTGACGTCACCCAGCAAGCGATGGCAGCTGACACAGAAAAACATTGACTCTGGTATTTGGGCTGGCTGAGGGCTAACACAGCAGGGATAACCCACAGGTGATGACTGCAACAGTGAAACACGAAGAACATCTACCATGGTCATATGTCTAAAAATTTTTCTTACCAGCAAGATGGGATTCTTCACTTTCTACCCTGTTTGATTCATGTCTTTGGAATGGATCTGTGTATGCAAAGTGCAAACTTAATGTCTGGCATTACTTTACTATTTTACTATTGCACTTTCTTTTTTATTACTTTGTTTGTTTCACTTAGAAGCTCTCACATTGCCATACATAGTCCCTCTTGTGGCCTCTGTACTCCTTTCAATCATTTAAATGCTGTTGTAGCCATGAGTGATGCCATGGGGCACATTGGTGCTGCATGATGATATAAATGAGCATTATGGTAAGTGTAACAAAGGTATAAAATCCATTTTTTTCCAACAAAAGTGGTTTGTACGTATCACGCAGGAGATAGTGAGAGAGTGAGTAAATCAACATCATGCAGGTTTCTATGACTTAATCCATTTCCCTGAGGTGGTAGGAGTCATAGGTTGCATCCACAGGCGGTTCCATTCTCTCAAATGCTAGGTGGTCTATTACGCTCAGCTTATAGTGTTGAACGTGTCTACTGGCCATCCAGGCAGTACCTATGACGCCCACATATGCCATGGTTCAATGGTTAATAACAGCTATAAGAAATCCCCAGACCATTGTAGAGCCCTGTCACAGACCTGGATCATAGTATAATGTATATTTTGGCCTACTGAAGGTCTGCTTCTACTGTCTGTCTGTCTCTGGTGGTACAATGCAATATGACCATACCACATGCATTATAAAATTTGCAGTGTATGCAGTGTTACACAACATCATTATATGCAAGCAGTTACAGCTGGGCAGACACATTCAGGAGGAGGAGGAAATTACTGGCCCAGCAGTGGAAGAGGTGCCAGAAGAGCCTGTGGAGGAGCTGGCTGCAGGAGGGGATATGGGAGTGGGGGGATAGGCACAGTATGCAGTGGCGCTAGCTCAGAGGCAGCAAGCATCTGGTCCATAACAATGGGCCACAGTAAAGCATTATACAGAACATTAAAAAGGATGCATGCAAACCTACACTCAGGCTGTGCTATACCATGCACAGTCTAGCCACACTGTTACATGAGGGGATAGGATACAGTCATCATCATATGCACAGATGGGGAGGGCCACAGTGGTATCAACTATGGGCATGGTGTGTTTGAACAATATTGATGTTTGTGTCTCTGTCAGACTTGTATGGGGGTTAGTAAAAGGGCCATGGAAGGGGTGCTGTCTCCATTGCTGTGCAAGTGTCTAGTGGTGGCCACTGCAGATGTCTTACTGAATAAGTGCAGGGGAAACAGATCCAGCAAAAGTTGCAACAGTGTAACAGGATATGGTATACAGGTCCAAAGCACCCACAGGAGATGTATATGTTGACTGTCCATGCCCCCATCTATGTGGTGCCATCTCCCTGGAAGGTTATAGGTACAATCCAGATTATGCTGAGAGGATGAAGTGCTATGTAACCATGAATGATGGCTTACACCTCAGTTGGACCTACAAATACCCTATCCGCATGTTCACCCATATCACATTTTACTTTCTTCAGCACTGGATGGGAGAGTAAATGTGGTGACACTACCTGTTCTTGACTGTGGCCTCCCCCTTCCATGGGAACCCCCCCCCCTCACAGAAATGGAAATGTATAGGCCACATGAAAAGCAGCAGCCATGATATGTGGCCAGAAAAGGGAACTTGCTGCATTCAACCTCCCTAAGCCACATGTCCATGATATTGCATATACAGCCCATGAACTCCCACAGGTTATCACACAGACCGTATGCTAACTCTTACCAGTTCAACAATGGATTTATTGGTGTCTGCCTGTCCTTGTATCATAGCTGTGTATCAGTGTCTTCACCACCCTCTAAAGAGCTTGTCGCAGATTCTGACATCTTTGGGTAGATCTGTCTGCATCTCCCAGTCTATGGGTTTCATTCTGGGTTTGTAGAGTGGGTTGCACATGAACAGAAACTGTGTCTGTGGAATGGGATAGGGATGTGGCCATCAGATTGTCCATGTCTACCACTGATACTCTGACATCTGATCCACTGAGATTTGGCAGCCATTATCAAGAGAGCCAGACAGTTCCTCAACATCAGACAGCTGTATATCCACACTGGTGGACCCTGATAAAATAGCATGTAAGACAACACCAGAAGGCATCAAGTCAGACTAAGTAAGACCCTTCTCTAATAGCTGCAATTCTGTGATTGAATTCTCTGTGATTGAATTACTAAGTAATGGTACAGTGAAATAAAATGTAACATACCTTATTCCAGTGGCTCCTGAACTTGCAGCCCAGCTCTTCCTGCAAAATGAAGTTCTGTTTTAACTTCCAGTAACCTAGACATTTAGTTGGCATGGCAGATAGTTGTCCATGTTAAGAAATATCCACCTGAGGCTGCACCAACAGATATGCATGGTGACTGCTGATCTCTGCATCAATATTCGGCACTCCTCTGAGGATTGTGGAACAATCTGGACTCCCATGTAGAGAGGCCAGGAACTTCTCCATCTCTGTTAGTGGTGGCTCTGTTGATGGACTGACTTCTGTCACCAACTACTCCTGTGCCAGCTGGGTTGCATGAATTTTGGCTACATTGATTATGTTGGTGGCCCATTGTCTGACTTGTTCATACATTCATGCTTTGACTACTAGCAGCATTTATGTCAGCGGTGATGTCCCATCAGACATGGTTGCAGAATGGCTAGCCATATTTTTTATAGCTACCAAGACAGGTTGGAAGCTCTATCCCTTTATCAGTGTCTTAGACTTTTTAGGGGAGATCTATGTCTCATTTACCATGCAATTAGAGACCCAACTGTTCTAGACCTGTTTCTGCACAAGTCCAGTATCTCCACCAGTACTAAAACTAGGGACCTAAATCTTCTTTGCCAATAAATAAAACACAATTGAGAGCCAAGTTTATAACCTAGTGTTTCCCAAACATGGAATAAACTGCATTTTAGCAGTGCGACTCCCTATTTTCTTTTAACATAAACTAAATGAATGGACAAGTATTAACAAAGTTACTGCAGAATTGATGGGTATGGTCTTACTGGAGAAAGAAGGTGTCGCCTAAAGGAGGCAAGAATGGTCATAAGACTCAGTGGTACTGAAGGTCTAGGACTCCACCAACCACAGAAACAGACAGCCAGTAGCAGGATTACATGCTCTGCAGCAAAGAAATTTCTTTTCATTCATAAGTATCTGAAAATGAAAGAAAAGACATTTGTGAGAAAGTATTATGGTCCTACTTGACATATCTCTGCTTAACTACAAACTCTAACAGGCAGGAATGTGAAGTGCCATTGTGGTATTAAAATGTGTATAGGTGGCTACACACATTTAAATATGGTAGGCATGGGAAGTTTTGTTATATGCATTGTGACAACCGTGCCCTGGCCCAGCAATCAAGGAGTCTCAGTCCTCAACACTAACATCAGTGAGGGGTGTCCATATAGGGAAAGGATAATAAATATGCACACAGTAAAGTACAATTTCCCTTAAGTACATAGAGATCACAGTCAGTCTGGGGCTGGTTGCTCCTTGCTCTCCAGCCCCAGACTGACTGTGATCTCTTTGTGCACTTAAGGGGGTTTGAACTTTGCTGTGTGTATTAGTTATCCTTTCCTCTTCTAGGAGACAACCTCCCTGGTGTTAGTGGTGAGGATTGAGGCTCCTTGATTGCTGGGCCAGGGCACGGTCATCACATAGTGGTGGCAGTGGTTGGGATAAGATATCGTCACATCTGTTTGGCAGTGGTGTGGGTAGAGTGAATTCTGTAGCTTATGTACAGTGATCTCTGAAAGTGTTTTGTACTCTAAATCAGCCATGCAGTGTATATTTGGAGTTCAGATCACAATTGTTTTATTTCTTTTGTTAGCTTAGTTAGTCAGGGTGAGCAGGCAGCATGTCAGCACAGGAATATGGAAAGCTGACAAGGAGCCAGCTGGTGGAGATGTGCCAGGCTAAGGGACTGGTGCATGGAAACCTGACTAAGGCAGACCTGATTGCAGCCTTGGTTACAGAAAACAGCATCCAGGAGGACAATCGGACTGGCAGTGGAGATACAATATCCTCGGAGAATGGACAGCTCAACCTTTCTGCGAAGGACAATCAGACTGGCAGTGGAAATACAATATCCTCGGAGAATGGACAGCTCAACCTTTCTGCATTGGACTTAAAAATCCAGCTAGAGCTAAAGAGACTTGAATTGGAGGCCAGGCGTTTGCAGATAGAAGCCGAAGAAAAGGAACGTCAGAGAGGGAAATGCTGACTCTTCACCAGAGTCATGGAGGTAATGGGGAAGGGAGTAACTGGACCCCAGAAGCACAACAGGTCAGTAAATTTCTTCTGCAATTTAAAGAGGGGAATTTTTTTGATAGTTTCATTCACATGTTTGAAAGGGTATGCAAACAGTATAGTGTTGACCAAAGGCTCTGGGTACAGTTCCTGACCCCCTTACTCCATGGAAAAGCTGTAACTTGTATATCACAAATGCCTGACTCTGTCTGTTTTGATTATACTGCTGTAAAGAAATGTCTGTTACAATGTTTTAAGCTAACACCTGAAATGTATAGGAAAAAGTTTCATGAGCATTGACACAAGGCAGATGAAAATGTATGTGAATATGTTGTTGAACTGAGCACTTATTTTTATTGCTGGGTGAGTGGATGTCAGGTCACCACTTCTGAAGGGCTGGCAGACCATTTGGTGAGGGAACAAGCCCTTAGCACTTTGCCTGAGGACATGAGGATCTGGTTAGCTGATAGACAATGTGCTACTTCAGATGAGTTGGGGAAAGAGGGAGACCTATACCTGGCCAGCAGGGCAGCCCTGTACAGGAAGGGGACCCCCAGTACTGCTCATGGGACTAAAGGAACCCATGGTGGGCAGCACAGACTGCCCCAACAGAATCCACCAGTAGCAGGGGAAGCTACTAGTCCAGGTACACATCCAGGACCTAGGGTGAAATGTTTTGAATGCAACCAGTGTGGCCATGTGGCATACAGGTGTCCAAGGAGGCAAGGTGGGTAACCAAAGGTGAGGGAGCCAGTAAGTGGGAAAGACAAAATGCCAACAGTGGGTTGTCTTGAGACAACAGAGGTATGGAACTACCATCCTGCAGATGTCCTGAGAGGGAAGGATTTGGATGAGGCAGTACTATGTACTCATGTAGTTACACACAGAGGCTAGGAGACAAGCATGCGGGCCTGGGGGAGACCCAGACATACTGCATACTTGCAGCCAGGACTGCTGAGGTGATTACGTCAGGGAGTGAGCTACACTGTAGAAGTGAGACTGAATTTGAGCCACAGCTGCTTGTGGGTATTGAATGTTCCCTTGGACATGGTAACTGCAAAGGTAGAAGGTGAGTAGTAGTACCCAGGCTGACAGTGAGGCACCACTATCAGAGGATGCCAGACTTCCTGTGGAAGGGGAGCTGGGAAGGGTTACAAGGAGAGAGTTGAGACAGGCTCAGCTCTCAGACCCTACATTGCAAGGCCTGAGGCAGGTAGCTAGGGAGGCACCTGATTCTCAAGGGAAGGGGGAATCTGTATACTGGGACAAAGTGTTACTATACAGAGAGTGGACCCCTGAGGGAGGGCTAGAAGGTGAGAGAGTACAGCATTTGGTAGTGCCTAGAGCTTACCATCTGCCACTTCTAGCCATAGCCCATGATATTCCTTTTGCAGGTCATATGGGCATAAAACGTAGAAAGAGGCATATTATGCAAAACTTCTACTGGCCTGGAATTTCCAGAGATGTAACAGGGTACTGCAGGACCTGTGAGCAGTGCCAAAAGGTACGCAAGGCAAGAGGCAAGGTGAGAGCTCCTTTGATGACTTTGCCTGTGATTGAGGAGCCATTTCAGAGGGTAGCTATGGATATTGTGGGTCCTCTGAGTACCCCCAAGTTCCACAGGGGAAAAAGTATATCCTAGTGGTAGTGGATTATGCTACACGATACCCTGAGGCAGTGGCGTTGTCCTCCATTGAGGCAGAGAAGGTGGCAAATGCTTTGTTAGAGATTTTCAGCAGGATAGGTTGCCCAAAAGAAATACTGACTGACTGAGTTGCCAATTTCATGTCAGACCTGCTGGCTTGTCTGTGGAAGTCCTGTGGGGTGAAGCACATGAAGACCACCCCCTATCATCCCCAGATTAATGGTCTTGTTGACAGGTTAAACTCTACAATCAAGTCCATGCTACGGGCATTTGCATAAGAGGGAGTGGGACAAATATTTGCCCCATTTGTTGTTTCCTTACAGAGAGGTTCCCCAGGAATCCACAGGTTTTTCACCCTTTGAGTTGCTGTATGGGCATTGGGTGAGGGGACCTCTAGATTTAATTCAAGATGAGTGGGAAGGTGAGTGTGAGTTTCACAAGGAGTCTGTTGTGGCATACGTCCTAAACTTCAGGACAAGGCTCAGGGAACTCATGGGCTTGGCCCAGGAGAACCTTGCAGAAGCCCAACAACAGAAAAAGGTGTGGTATGACAGGAATGTTCGAGCTAGAAAATATGCTGTGGGGCAGCAGGTAATGGTTCTCATTCCTGTCAGTCACAACAAGCTGCAAGCAGCTTGGGAGGGACCCTACAAGGTGGTAAGAAAGGTAAGTGATGTTAATTACATGGTGGAAGTGCTAGGCAGACGGCAGGGGCACAAACTGTACCGTGTTAACATGATGAAACCTATCCATGATAGGGAGGCCCTTGTGCTGAGCATTTGCAGTGGATTGCAGGAGGAGTCTGAGGGAAATCTGGGGACTGATCTCCTCAGTGAGGCTCGGGCTGACACCTTGGTGGAAGGGGTAGCAATATCCCAGCAGCTATCACCTACCCAGGTTCGAGAAATCCGAGCAGTGTTGCAGGAATTTGGGGACATGTTCAGTGGGAAACCAGGGTGCACCCACCTGGTGCAGCACCAAGTGGATACAGGACCCCAAAGGCCTATTAGGCAGGCCCCTTATAGGGTGCCTGAGAGAGTCAAGCAGACTCTGAGGGAAGAGGTACAGGAGATGTTGGAACTAGGGGTGATTTAATAGTCCAACAGTCCCTGGGCCTCACCAGTGGTGTTGGTGCCAGAGAAGGATGGCAGCACCAGGTTCTGTGTGGATTACAGGAAATTAAATAGTCACACAGCGTCAGATGCTTAACCCATGCCTAGGACAGATGAGGCCCTAGAGCAGCTGGGTGGGGCTACGTATCTTACAACCGTTGATCTTACCAAGGGTTACTGGCAGGTGCCCTTGATTCCCAGTGCTAGAAAGAAGTCAGCCTTTGTGACTCATTTTGGCTTGTATGAGTTCACAAAGATGCCCTTTGGAATGAAGAATGCCACAGCGACTTTCCAGAGGCTGGTGGGTAATATCCTAGCAGGAGCAGGAGGGGTTGCCCTTGCTTACCTAGATGATATTGCTATCTACAGCCATTCCTGGCCAGAGCACCTTCAGCGTGTCAGGGAGGTGCTGGGCAGACTACAGAGGGCAGGGTTGACCATTAAGTTGAGAGCAAATATCAGGTGGGCATGGCAGAGTTCTCCTACCTAGGACATAGAGTAGGGAGTGGTAAGATAAAACCAGAACCTGCCAAAGTGGAAGCTATTCAGGCATGGCCTGCACCTGTTACCAAAAAGCAGGTGAGGGCATTCTTAGGGACAGCAGGGTACTACAGAAAGTTTGTCCCCAGCTATAGTACCATAGCTGCTCCCCTCATAGACCTGACAAGGAAGAACAGGCCAGATAAGGTAGTGTGGACCCCAGTATTTGAGCAGGCATTTCAGAAGCTTAAAGAAGCTTTGGGAGGACCCCCTGTGTTAGCCAGTCCAGATTACAGCAAAGAATTTGTCGTACAGGTGGATGCTTCGAACCATGGGGTGGGGGCTGTACTTAGCTAGACTTCTTCAGAGGGGGAAGAGCACCCAGTGGTTTATCTCAGTAGTAGGCTCCAACCCAGGGAGGAATGTTATGCAGCTGTAGAAAAGGAATGCCTAGCTATAGTGTGGGCATTGCAAAAACTTTAGTCTTATCTGTATGGAAGAAACAACCCTCTAATATGGTTAAACAGAGCCAGTCAGCAAAATGCCAAGTTGCTAAGATGGAGCCTGGGGTTGAAAGCATGTGATATGTCAGTGCAGCACCGCAGTGGGAGTAGCAATGCCAATGCAGATGGGCTCTCAAGACAGGGAATGGGGTGAGGTACCGTCAGATAAACCTAACCTTCTCAAGCGGCATTTCTCAAGGGTTACTTGAAAAACTAGCTTGAGTTCTCCAGGGAGGAAGAGATGTGAAGATTGGGGAAAGATGGGCGAAGGCTGCCAGCCTAGTCAAATAGAAGTTGATACATAATTCTATAATTTGTATAAATAAATGTAAAATACAGGCTTGTGTTCTTAAATGAAAGAAAACACTGTAAAATGTGAACTTCAAGATTGTTGCAACATTGCCATCTGCTGTAAGGAAAATCAAGCCAAGCATTTCAAATGTTCTTTGAAGTTACAATTATCTAAAAAATGGTGCCGAAGCGACTGGCTGAACACATACTTTATATTGTCTTAACTTAAGGAATAATTGTTAGAGTATACATGTGAAATGTCTTTTATTGTTGTAGTTTCCTGAGAAGGTGTTAGCTTGCTAAATAATGCAGTTTGTGGCCTGGGAACTCCAGACTAAGTGTCAAAATGATGTAATTTGGGAGGGCCTTAGCAGAGCTGTTTGTTAGTGTTTTTAAAAACTATTGTTCAGTGAGAGACTGAAAGCGTTTGTCTTGGAACATCAACCCCAGCACTGCTTGCTCTTTATGTATGCAAGTAGGATTATAGCACTGTGTTTTCTCTTAAGAATAGCTAAACATTTGAAAGTTAAATTAAGTGTTTTTCTTTGACATCAGACCTGTCCTACTATATTGTTTTAAGTTTCTGTGTGATCTCTGAACTCTTAGATATCTCTGTGGTGTAGTAGTATTGTCTTGTGTTTTAATTATTTACAATTAAATATTTTAAAAACCTTTACCTGTGGCTGGTTTATGTAGAGTAGGCTCTAGAGTACATTGCATATTTATAGAGTTCATTGTAATAGGCCACTCTAATAAGCCTTAGACTGAATAGTCACATTATCAATTGGATAATAATATTGCACAGTAATAATTGGACACCCTTTCAAGGGCCTTTGGGTAGCTGATAATAATATTAGCTGGTCGTGGCAGGAATTACTACCGTATAGTCTGAACAATGCAAGAAACTGAGCGTGGCACCACAGAACCCGGAAAATAAACGTGTGGTACAGCTGAAGTAAATACCAAGCCACAAAGCTTTGCAATCCAGGCCTTTATTCAACACAAAAGAATGTAAACCAAGCGCTTTCGCTCGGTCGAATACCGAGCTTTCTCAAGGTTAATTGATGCACACAGTCGACTATGAATCATACATTCATAGTCTGTTGCAAGATTCAGAACAATATGAACTGGTATCCAAAAATGAGATTAACATAGCTTATGCCAAAATTAATTACCAGCTGTATGATCATTTGTTACAGAAGGTAATTAATGAACAGTTGTTCAATTATCTGCATGTGAACAGTCCGAAAATAGCTCAAATTTCTGGGATTCCCAAAATGCACAAATCATTAGATCCGCTTAAATTTAGACCAATAGTTTCAGGAGCGGGAAGTATTACAGAACCATTTTCAAAGTTTATTGATTTCACTTTAAAACAATATGTCACAAGGATAGTACACATTTGTAAGGATTCCTGGGATTTTTTGAGGGGAATAGACCAAAATTTATTTAGTCCAGAAGTTTTAATGGTTACAGTTGACGTAGTGGAGCTTTTTCCAAGCATTCCACACCAAACAGGTTTACAGTGGTTTGTGCAAATTTTGACAACAGAAACGGACCTTAGCCCAAAAATTACTAACCTTATTTGGGAACTAATGGAAATGGTACTTGAGAACAATTTTGTTCATTTTAACGGTGAATTTTACCGGCAGAGGAAAGGGGTTGCCATGGGAGCCCCCTGCACCTCTCTATACGCCAACATGGTATTATACTATTGGGAAAAGAACTTTGTTTTCACAAGTGCATGGTATGAGGACGTTTTACACTACAGGAGATATTTGGATGACATCTGCATTTTATGGAAAGGCAGTGAGGATGGCCTATTAGATTTTTTGCAATACATTAACAATTCAACATCATTTTTGGAGTTTACCTATAAGATTGATAAAGATAAATTACATTATTTAGATATCACACTATCAAATGATTATGTCAACCAAAGTTTTCAATCAACATTATTTAGGAAAAGCTCCTATTCTAATTCCTATCTCCACTTTCAAAGTAGACATCCTTTTTACCACAAAAAGGGTATAGTAAAGGGTCAGTTAATTAGGGCTTCACGTATGTCTAGCACCCTGGAAAGTTTTCTGGAAGAAGCTGACAATTTAAAAAGGTTGTTTCTAGAAAAAGGATATCCCGTCACATTGGTGGATAGTTTAATTCAAGAAGTAAACAAGGGTAGGGACACCCTTTTTCCCCCACTGTTGGGAACTGGTTTAAATACCCCTCTCCAAAATAAGCAGACAGGTAATCTTGATATCAAAAACAGCTTTATACATACATACTCAGCTAATTCACACAAGATGGAGCAAATTATTTGAAATTATTGGCCTATTCTTAGCACACATGACAAATTAAAATTACACATTCCAATTAACCCTCATTTTGTCAGAAAAAGAGATACAAATTTAAAAGAGCTTTTGGAAATTAGACATGAGACTATATTTAATCGAGACAACAAGAAAGTTGGCACATACTCATTTGGCAATTGGAAGCAATGTCATGCTATGTTAAATACTGGTGTTTTATACCTCCCTTCCAGGAAGTTTAGATTCACTTCCACTAAATATTTTAATTGCGGGGTGAAGGGAGTGGTGTATATAGGGTTCTGTGAAACATGTTGTGGGTTCTACGTGGGTAAAACAGAACGTGTTTTAAGAAGGAGAGTTTATGAACATTTTTATGATGTTGCAAATCATAAAGAAAGTAATGCATTTTACAAGCATTCTCCAACATGCGAGAATATGCGCTTGAAATTCATGGTCCTTAAACAAATCACTCCAGCATTAGGGGAAGCAGCTGGGAAACCAGGCTGGAATATAGGGAATTATTTTGGCAATTAAAATTGGATTCCAGCCGGTTTCTCGGCTTGAATGAGAACATTAATATTAATAGTGTCTTGA
Organism: Protopterus annectens; assembly: GCF_019279795.1. Taxonomy (NCBI): domain Eukaryota; kingdom Metazoa; phylum Chordata; order Ceratodontiformes; family Protopteridae; genus Protopterus; species Protopterus annectens. The sequence continues at coordinate 940,883,759 of NC_056748.1, forward strand.
AGCTCAGGCAGGCTCGTTTGTAGAGGCTTCAAATTTCATGGTGGGGGTAACAGATTTATTAAACTTTTGAACACATGTTCTTAGAACAAGTTTAGGTCCCACTGATTTTAAGTATAACAAACTGGATGTGTTATATGATGTTACTCACATTACACTAGTTTTTAACCATTTTTGAAATATTTAAGTCAATTTTTTTATTTTTATTCTAAATATTGAGATTCTACTGTTATTTGTTTAATGTTGATTATGTATTTTTATTGGGATATATTCCAGGTATTTGAATGTCTACAACTGGTAAACAAACAGGTTAGAACTTTATTGTTGGTCCACTGATTCATTTATTGTAGGGAATGTATTTATTTAAAAAAAAAAAAAAAAAAGGGGGGGGGACATTTTTAAATGTATAATATTTTTAATTTAACATTGTGTTAATTAATTAATAATGATATGTGATGTATTGGTTGATTATTTAATGGTTGGTAGTGAAGCACTCATCTTGTTTCACCTTGAGAAAGCTCAGAATTCGACCGAGCGAAAGCGCTTGGTTTACATTCTTTTGTGTTGAATAAAGGCTTGGATTGCAAAGCTTTGCGGCTTGGAGTTTCTTGCTTTGTTTGGACTTTTTTCTCTTATTGGATTTACCGTATAGTCTGGTTAAAAGGGGCACAGCTGGAGAATCTGTGTCAGCCTTTCTCAGGAGTGTCTGTGAAGTTCTATAAATACTTATCTCAAAGCATGGATGTGTGTCAGCTACCTGGGCAGGGACATGAAGCACTGGTTGGACAGAGAGGGTACTGGAGGTTAGCTTGCCAGCTAGGCTGAGATCTGGACCCTATAGCTGTGCCAGTGGGGAGTCTTATTGGGGACCTGGAGAGCAAGGGAGCAACCAGCCCCAGACTGACTGTGATCTCTGTGTGCACTTAAGGGAAATTGTACTTTACTATGTGTATTAGTTATCCTTTCCTCTTCTAGAAGACAACCTCCCTAGTGTTAGTGGTGAGGATTGAGGCTCCTTGATTGCTGGGCCAGGGCACGGTCATCACATGCACAATCATGGTGAGTACTACTTTTACACCTCAGTAGGAAATCATGGTGAACACCATCCTTTTGTAGAGGAGAATGGAGCAGTTGACCTGATGATGGATTACATATGATTTAGTGAGATTTTTTTAGTATTCGTTAATGTAACTGCCAGTTATGAGCACATTTCCTCAGTGTGTACCTGTAGAAGTGATATTATCTTGTTACAGTCATGCATCGTGCATATTACCAGTGAAGTAATTCTACATATAATGTCAAGCTATACTGTTTGTAAACATTAAGTCACGTTAGTAGTTGCAGATGCCATAACCTTTTGTAGTTATAACTGCTTTATGACGTATCATCTGTTAGGACAGGAAAAACAAAGCATTGTACTTTTAGGCATTGTTCTTCACATGGCCACAGGCAGGACACATGATGGTAACCATATGAAAAGTTGGGACCCGCAATATAGAGTCCCGAAATGTGGAGCCTAAATGACTGAAAATATGGACTTACATATACTAAGTCTGATGTTGCCATTTTTTGGAATATTCCCTTTTCTCCAAGGTATAGTGCTCTCTGAGTTGGTATATATTTGTTTGGGGGGGGTGTAGGAGCTTGCCCCCCACATTAGAGAGTGCAGAGGTGATTGCCTCCCCCTAAAAATTTTAAAGGAATGATGTTCAGTATTCACTCTTCTTTTTTTTTTTTTTTTTTGGTTATTTTGGGACTTGGTATTGCTAGTCCTGACATTTCAACAGGGAGCCCACATGACACAGACATAGATTACACAGACATTTGCTCCTATTGACATGGTCTCATCTGTCCTACTGTACTGCAGCTATTTATCATTGACCTGACATGCTGTTGCCTGCTTGATCTCTGCACACTGCCTAACATTTTTTGTGGGGGGCTGGTGTCTGTGTAACGATTTTCTTGGATGTGCAGTTATTGTGCTTTGTGGTTTCGTGTGTGTGGGGAGTGTGAGAAGGTAGCAATTTGGGGGGTGTGATTGTGCTGGGGTCCCATATTGTTTGTTAGCTCTGTTCCCACTGACATCATATTGCTTATGCTTCGTTCTGACAGCTATAACCCCCCCTGCCCACCTTATTCACATATGATAACCCTAACCCTGCCCCTAATCCTAACCCTACACGTTATGTTACTAAAAACCCTTTCCCTAACAGAAACTCCATTCAGGCAGAGTGTGCATGAAAGTTTGTGGTTTATTTTATTTTAATGAATGGAAAAGGAGACCATTTTCTTTTTAATCATTTTTGTTTCAGAAGTTATTTTCGATATTTTGATATATATATATATATATATATATATATATACACACACACACACACACACACACACACACACACACACACACACACACACACACACACACACACATCCCTCCCTTCCCTCCTTGTGTTTGGAGTGCTTTGTGGGTCGTGTCTGGCAAAGAAAAAGAGCATAAGCCGTCGGGCTTTAAAAAATGTTCAAAAAGTGGCTATAAAATGTCGTTAACAGATGGCCATGCCATCTGTGTTTATTGCTTAGGGGCTAAACACTTGCAAGAATCTTGCAGTGTTTGCCATGCCTTCTCCTCTCGTGTACTACAGGAGAGAAAAAAATAAGTTGATCCTGAAAGGTTTAATAAAACCAGCCTTTGAGGAAGCTATATCTTCTTCTCCCTCTTCGAAATCGAAGAAAAAGAAGTCTTCGGCTCCGACAAGTCCATCGGAGCCGCCTGAAAAAAGAACTAAATCTTTGTCCTCTTCCTTGGCTCCACTGATCTCGGAGCCGCAGGATAGAGGATCTATGTCTGGGTCTTCTTCTTCGGCTCCATTGGTCTCGCAGCCGCAGGAGAGAAGATCTAAGTCTCGGTCTCCTTCCTCGGCTCCATTGGTCTCGGAGCCGCAGGATAGAGAAATCCAAACTGGGTTTTCCTCGGCTCCATTGGTCTCGGAGCCGCAGGTGAGTGTTTCGGCTCCAGGGTCGGTTTCGTCGGCTCTTGAACCGTCGGCGCTAAAGGGGGTCTCGGTTCTAGTCGAGTCTTCCTCGGATCCAATCCTTCTGGAGCCGATTAGGAGTCGACATTCCAGCATTGCCTCGGAGCTGGTAGAAAGAGTTTCTCGCCCCCCGTCTGTTTCCTGCAGGTCCTCCAGGCTTTCAGATTCAGATTTAGATAGGGTGGTCCAGAGGCTCCTCCAGTCACCTGTCTTATCTAAATTATTTTCAGCTCCAGCCCAGCGGCCGGAGCCAACCATTTCGATTCCGTTTCTTCCTCCTCCGACAACCTCGGTGTTGTCGGAGACGGAGTTCGCAGAGTCGGGTGAGGTTCCTGAGTCGGTTCCGAGACCCACTGCTAGTCTGTCGGCACTGTCTTCAGCTCCAACCTTTTCTGTTCCTTCCAGGGGTTTCGGTTCTCGGGTGTCCTCGGCCGAGCCCGAGGGGGATTTGTCGGGGCTTCTGGTTTCGGCCCCGAGTCTCCCGCTTGGCGCCTCGGCTAGGGGGACCCCGACTCCGGTCATGGTCTCGCAGGCGGGCCTTTCTTCAGATTCTAGTGGACCCGCCTTCGAGGCTATGAGGAGTGCGCTAGACAAATCTCTTGTGACTTCACCGGAATCTGCGACTCCTTCCCTAGACACGGCGACTAGAGCTTCTGGTGCCCCCCTGTCTTTGGACAGCGCGGCTCCAAGGCCTGAGGATTCCTCCATGTGTGGTCCCCCTTTTTCCGAGGAGCCTTCAGAGTCTTTGCTTGAAGAACCCCCCATGAAAAAGTTGTGCAAGAGGAAGCACACAGACTCCCCAGATGAGTCCGTCACCTCGGACACCGACCTTGATGATGCGGAAGGGTCCCCGAAGTCGTCCTCTGACGATGTCTTGTTCTCCGATGTCCTGGAGATCTTGAGACAGAGGGGCGACTGGCCGTCCAAAACCCCTTCCACGGAGGAGTCGGTCTTCCTCAAGGCCTTCGGAGCCCAATCCTCCGCCTCCTGGGTGTCTCCACCCTTCGATGAATTACTGGACCTTATTTGTCGAAGGGTGTGGGAGCACCCTGATTCTGTGGAGCCAGTTCCTTCTCGCCCCAACAAATTTTTATCCGCACCCCCTGGCAAGGAGTTTCTAACCAAGGGAGTTACAGTGGATGCTATGGTGGTGGCATCTGCCACCCAGCAGGATGTGGCAGAGGCATCTACATCTATCCATCCTCCTAACAAGGAGTCCAGGAGCATGGATAGGTACGGGAAGCATACCCTGACTTCAGCAACCTTTACCCTGCGGTCGCTGAATTATTTGTGTCATTTTACGAGGCTCCAAAGGGATCTCATAAAGGAGTTGGGAGATACCCTGTCAGGTAACGTGCCTGAGGCATTGACGCAGTCCGTCAACGGCCAGCTGTCTACCCTTTCATCGATTGTTAACTCGTCCATGAGGCTCATATCATATGCAGCCGAAGGGGCGAGTAGGGCAGCGAGTTCGGGCGTAGCCCTTAGGAGGCAAGCCTGGATGCGCTTGTGTCACTTTGCGGAGGCTTTCAAGTCTTCTTTCACAGACGCTCCATTCGACGGGTCCTCTTTACGCTCCCTTCGAGACCTTATCCCAAGGTGCAGAGGGGAGGAAAGATGTGGTTCAGAAAGTCCAAAAAGTCTTTCCCTGCCCATCAGAGTGACCCCCCTTCCAGAGGCAGAGGAGGGGGTAATTATTCTGGAAGACGTCGCCCTAGAGGTGGCGGAGGCCCCCGCAACACAGGAGACCACGAATCCTTTCGTGGTTCCTCCTTCCAGCATCCCTGAGGGACTGCCCGACTGTGCGTCTCCAGAGCCAGTCGGGGGTCGATTTTCGGAGCATCCAAGGGCCTGGGGTTCCATCACTCAGGATCAGTGGGTACTTCGTATCATTGCCGGAGGTTACACCATTCCCTTTATCCATCCCCCTCCACCGTCAAGGAAAATCCCAGACGTGCCACCCAGTCAACGGGATCAAGCAGCCATAGAGGTCACAAAGCTGCTCGGAAAGGGAGTCATCCAGCCAGTCCCCGCAGACCAGACCGGATTAGGAACTTACTCAAAGTTATTTTTGGTGCCAAAAAGAACAGGGGACTTGAGACCCATTCTGGACCTCAGCCACCTAAACCGCTTCGTAAAGAAGTCCAAGTTCCGGATGGTCACGTTGCAATCCATTTTCCCATTGCTGGAAAAAGGAGTATGGATGTGCTCCATCAATCTCAAGGACGCCTATTATCACATCAAGATAAACAGGGCGTCCAGGATACATTTACGCTTCCGCCTAGGAGCCGGTCACTTCCAGTTCTGAGTCCTGCCCTTTGGTCTCACCACAGCCCCCAGGGTGTTTACCAAATGTCTGGCAGTGGCGACGGCTCATCTGAGACATCTGGGATTCCAGGTGTTTCCGTATCTAGACGACTGGCTCCTCACCGCCCCCACCAGGCATCTTCTTATTCAAGCCGTGAGTCTGTATTGCTGCCATCACAGCGTGTTGCCTTTATAGGCGCAGAGCTAGACTCTGTCGAGATGCGAGCATTCCTTCCAACAGAGAGGATAAAGATACTACAGAACCAAGTCCTAGCCTTACTACCCCAAAGCAAAACCCCAGCCAGGATGGTCCTTCAGCTTTTGGGGTCGATGGCAGCCGCCATTCTTCTGGTCCCTCTGGCAAGATTGCACATGCGAATTCTCCAATGGCTCCTGTCGACCCAGTGGTTGTACCAAGATCTGCCCATGTCCTACCCGATTCTCATTACGGATACCTGCCGGCAAGATCTTCGTTGGTGGCTACTCTCCTCCAACCTGAACCAGGGGTGACTCTTCTGCCCCCCCTCCCCCATTGCCACAGTGACCACGGACGCCTCCCAGATAGGGTGGGGGGGCATTATCTGGACAGGACGGTTCAAGGCACATGGCAGGATCACGAAACCCACTTACACATCAATGTCCTGGAGATGAGGGCAGTGCTTCTAGCGTTGCAGGCACTTCACAGCTCTCTTCCCAAGGGTACCATTGCAATCTTCTCAGACAATATGGCGGTAGTATGGTACCTGAACAAGCAGGGAGGAACCAGGTCTTATCCTCTTTGCAGAGAAGCCATGAGAGTTTGGCGATCGCTTCCCAGAGATTTCTAGTGGCAACGCACATTCCGGGGAAGTCCAATGTGATAGCAGACAGGCTGAGCAGAGTTATTTTGATGCCTCACGAGTGGTCCCTGAACGACTGAGTAGCGGCTCGGATCTTCTCCAAGTGGGGGTTTCCCTGTTGCGACCTTTTCGCCAGCCCCTGGAACTCGAAGTGCAGCAATTTCTTCTCCCCGATTCCCCCCCCGGGGGGGTCACCCAGGGATGCTCTAGTCCACAATTGGCCCTCCGGTCTGCTCTACACCTTCCCTCCGGTCCCACTACTGCCAAAGGTGATTCAGAAGGCAATCTGCTTGGAAAGCAACATGATTTTGATCGCACCACACTGGCCCCGCCAAGTTTGGTTTCCTTTCCTTCAGAAGTATGCAGTGAAGGATCCTTGGATTCTGGACACAGTTCCAGACCTCCTGACTCTTCAGTCAGGTCAGGCCCATCCATCACTGCGAACTCTCAAGCTAACGGCTTGGCTGCTCCACTTCCGACCTTAGTCAGACAGCATATCCTTTCGCCTGAGGTGGTCCGGATTCTGTCTTCTTCTCACAGAGCTTCCACTACGGAGATATATTCTAATAAATGGAAAAGGTTTGCCATTTGGGCCCAGCAGCACAACCTTGACCCTCTGACAGCCCCGGTGTCTGCAGTATTAGATTTTTTGGCAACTCTTTTTAGACAGGGTTCCGCTGTCTCCACACTTAAAGTCCAATTGGCAGTGATTTCTAATTATCATGTTGCCTTTGAGCCTTCACTCATGAGTCATAAGTTGTGTAAGGCCTTTCTTAAGGGAGCTTGGTTGCTTCGCCCCCCGGTGTCGCAACCTGTTTTGCCATGGGATTTGAATGTAGTTTTAGGAGCCTTGACGTCTCATCCCTTCGAGCCGGTGGCCACTTGTGAGCAAAAGTTCTTATCTTGGAAGACTGCCTTCTTGGTAGCTATTACTTCAGCCAGAAGAGTTTCGGAGCTTCAAGCCCTCTCTGTTAAGCCCCCTTATCTGATCTTTCACAAGGATAGAGTATCTCTAAGACTAAACCCGTCATTTCTTCCGAAAGTTTCTTCTGCTTTTTGTCTGCAGAAATCTATAGAGCTACCAGTTTTCTTTCCAAAATTTTCCAACAAGGCAGAATACAGACTTCATCAGTTGGATGTGCATAGATTTACTTGGATAGGACACAGCAGCAGAAGAAATCAGACCAGTTGTTTGTGGCCTTTGCAGATAACAGGATTGGCAAAGCAGTAACTAAGACCACTATTGCTAGGTGGATTAGGGATTGTGTTTCATTTATTTATGCATCAACAGGAAGGGACCTTCCATTTCCAGTTAGAGCGCATTCTACTAGGGCTATGGCTACTTCAGTGGCCTTCCACGCCAGACTGTCGGTGGATGAGATATGTGCAGCGGCCACTTGGGCTTCTCTACATACTTTATTTCTCGTTACAAACTGGACGTGGCCTCTAGAGGTCGGGCGTCCTTTGGTTCCACAGTGCTCAGGAGTGTTTTCCAGTGAGCCTCCCAGGATCTAGGTGCTAGGGACGCTGTCCCATCAGTTATGAATGTAGGCAAGATAGGATCGCATTACATCTTTTAGTTATGTACTTACCATAACGATAGATGTATGTGATCCATCTCGCCTACATTCGTCTGCATTCCACCCTCCTTCCCCCTACCTGTTGGATCTGGAGGAAACACTATTGTACAGTTGGAGTGGCTCATGTGAGTGAGTTGTTATGGGGCAAACAAGATCTGGGGGTTTGGGCGTGGTACATCCTGGGATAAGGGGATTGGCCCAGCCAATGAGAGACTTCGTGCTAGTGTATCGGCCGAGTCGGAGCCAATTCTCAGCTCCGAGCCCATCAGTTTTGAATGTAGGCGAGATGGATCACATACATCTATCATTATGGTAAGTACATAACTAAAAGTTATTCGGCATCGACCATTCCCCATGGGTGCCGGTTAACAGAGTTTACTGTATGTTCACAGTGGTCTTATCCACTCCTGCATCTTTGTTAGAACACCTTCTGCACATCAAGTATGTCACTTTTTAGGAAGGTATTTCTACTTGGAAACTGGGAAAATAGCATAAATGTTAATTAACTTTTTGATTATCAGGTTAGGATTAAGAAGTGGAAGTTCTGATTTCTTCTTCAACATGTTCTAGATAGGAGTGGTACAAGTCCCTCATACAGAGATTTTTTTTCTTCTTAACCCATGGGACACTTTGTATCCTTCAGTACTTTGTAGTTTGCATGCAACACAATGGCAGTTTAGGGAATGTTGGAATGGGCAGATTTCCTTTGGCATCTGTCTTTGGATAAGCATCGTATGAGGAGCTTTGTAAAATATATGTGAGCAGGAACATTTGGGCTCTATGCTGGGGTGTGGGGTTCCCCTGTTTTGCTTTCTTGTAAAAGGATTACAGAATTTTGAGATGCAGCTAGGTGAACTTGTTTGTCTTCTATTTGTATTTCCTTTCCTATAATTTTATATTACCATTAAGACACTCTAACATGGGCACAGATTGACAATATTAATGTATTTATATTTAGCTGTTTTAAATATATTTTGAAGGGCCAGTATTCTCATGTATTATGGAATAAACACTGGGCACATCAGATATTCTTAGAAAATCAAACATCTGACTGTGGAATAAAGGATGGGGAAGTGATTATGTTATTTGCAGTTGACGTCTGCTGGCTTAGTAACTTTGGTTAATTTTATTTTTTGTTTGTGTGTGCGTGCACGCATGCTCTGTATTCCTCACTTTGCATTTACATGTTTAATGATGAGCTATTTTGTGTTCTGTGAATGCTCACTTTTTTTTTACATGTTTTATGATAAGCTTTATGATAAATTTTAATGTACTTCTATTCTTTCTTGCTAAGTGTCATGAGAGATACCACCAACTCAGACAGATGATCCTTGGTGTAATGTCTCAACAGGAGGATGGCACATTAAAGAGGGCAGTGTCAGTTACAGAAAATCAATCCAGCTATCTGATGTTCATTGTTAATGAATGCCAAGGTGAGATCAGAATTTGAAAAACATTTCATCTATCACTGTAGCAAGGAAGGTGTTAAATTGCCTCTCATTACAGTGTTTTAAGAAAATGAATCATTACTATAGCAAAGGTGAAGTATAACTATTTACCACGCTGTGCTGAGGGTGTTCTGGACCTGTTTTTATAATGAAAACTGCTCTTACTTAATTTTTCAATCACTGCCTATATTTAACATGAATAACATATTCTTTGTCTCTACACTTAAAAAAAATGAGAATAAACCTCAACAGTTAAATTTGCATAAACGGTCGAATTACTTGTTTTTTTCAGACCTAATTTGTTTGCATTCTATGCTAAATGTTTATTACCTTTTCATTAATGTAATCAGAATAATGTACTGTTTCTGTCTAAATAAGCTAATGTAGCATTAGCTATGCATCACTAGTTTTTATATTGTACAAAATAGTCAGATCAGTCTATCTCAATGAAGCTGCCCCTAAACTCTTGCAAATATGTTGCAAGCTTTCCTGTCCCGTTTTCATCCCAGGAAAGGCTCTGGGACCAACAACAAAGGATGCAGAAGCCAATGCTCAGGATATGTTTTTTGACAAAAAGTACATAAATAAGTACAAAGCTAAGAACCTGCCAGAAAGCACAGGCAAATGAAATCTGGATCTAAATAGTACAATTAATAGCAGATTTTCTTCCAGACTGTGGCTTTAGCTGAACTGGAAGTTAGTCAGTGTTTGCTGAATTTTGTTATTTGCTAGTAATTACAGGTGTGGGGGTAGTCACATTCTTTGATTTCCTGTCCTTGCCTATTTAAGTGGTACAGTGTGAAATATTTTCTGCTTAAAAACCTCAGCTTTGGCCGGCTAAGAACTTGCTATATTCAACTGGACGTATAAGAGAATTTAAGTACCTTTATCTGCTTTTTTTTCAAAAAAATACAGCATTTAAATTGATTTTAACTGTGTGGAAGGAATATTAGCTCAACTGGAAGTTTTCACTCTGCTCTTCAGTGTGGAAGGAATATTAGCTGAACTGGAAGTTAGTCAGTGTTTGCTGAATTTTGTTATTTGCTAGTAATTACAGGTGTGGGGGTAGTCACATTCTTTGATTTCCTGTCCTTGCCTATTTAAGTGGTACAGTGTGAAATATTTTCTGCTTAAAAACCTCAGCTTTGGCCGGCTAAGAACTTGCTATATTCAACTGGACGTATAAGAGAATTTAAGTACCTTTATCTGCTTTTTTTTCCAAAAAAATACAGTATTTAAATTGATTTTAACTGTGTGGAAGGAATATTAGCTCAACTGGAAGTTTTCACTCTGCTCTTCAGTGTGGAAGGAATATTAGCTGAACTGGAAGTTAGTCAGTGTTTGCTGAATGTTGTTATTTGCTAGTAATTACAGGTGTGGGGTGGTCACATTCTTTGATTTCCTGTCCTTGCCTATTTAAGTGGTACAGTGTGAAATATTTTCTGCTTAAAAACCTCAGCTTTGGCCGGCTAAGAACTTGCTATATTCAACTGGACGTATAAGAGAATTTAAGTACCTTTATCTGCTTTTTTTTTCAAAAAATACAGTATTTAAATTGATTTTAACTGTGTGGAAGGAATATTAGCTCAACTGGAAGTTTTCACTCTGCTCTTCAGTGTGGAAGGAATATTAGCTGAACTGGAAGTTAGTCAGTGTTTGCTGAATTTTGTTATTTGCTAGTAATTACAGGTCCGTGGGGGTAGTCACATTCTTTGATTTCCTGTCCTTGCCTATTTAAGTGGTACAGTGTGAAATATTTTCTGCTTAAAAACCTCAGCTTTGGCCGGCTAAGAACTTGCTATATTCAACTGGACGTATAAGAGAATTTAAGTACCTTTATCTGCTTTTTTTTCCCCAAAAAAATACAGTATTTAAATTGATTTTAACTGTGTGGAAGGAATATTGGCTCAACTGGAAGTTTTCACTCTGCTCTTCAGTGTGGAAGGAATATTAGCTGAACTGGAAGTTAGTCAGTGTTTGCTGAATTTTGTTATTTGCTAGTAATTACAGGTGTGGGGGTCGTCACATTCTTTGATTTCCTGTCCTTGCCTATTTAAGTGGTACAGTGTGAAATAGTTTCTGCTTAAAAACCTCAGCTTTGGCCGGCTAAGAACTTGCTATATTCAACTGGACGTATAAGAGAATTTAAGTACCTTTATCTGCTTTTTTTTTTTCAAAAAAATACAGTATTTAAATTGATTTTAACTGTGTGGAAGGAATATTAGCTCAACTGGAAGTTTTCACTCTGCTCTTCAGTGTGGAAGGAATATTAGCTGAACTGGAAGTTAGTCAGTGTTTGCTGAATTTTGTTATTTGCTAGTAATTACAGGTGTAGGGGTAGTCACATACTTTGATTTCCTGTCCTTGCCTATTTAAGTGGTACAGTGTGAAATATTTTCTGCTTAAAAACCTCAGCTTTGGCCGGCTAAGAACTTGCTATATTCAACTGGACGTATAAGAGAATTTAAGTAGCTTTATCTGCTTTTTTTTTCGAAAAATACAGTATTTAAATTGATTTTAACTGTGTGGAAGGAATATTAGCTCAACTGGAAGTTTTCACTCTGCTCTTCAGTGTGGAAGGAATATTAGCTGAACTGGAAGTTAGTCAGTGTTTGCTGAATTTTGTTATTTGCTAGTAATTACAGGTGTGGGGGTAGTCACATTCTTTGATTTCCTGTCCTTGCCTATTTAAGTGGTACAGTGTGAAATATTTTCTGCTTAAAAACCTCAGCTTTGGCTGGCTAAGAACTTGCTATATTCAACTGGACGTATAAGAGAATTTAAGTACCTTTATCTGCTTTTTTTCAAAAAAATACAGTATTTAAATTGATTTTAACTGTGTGGAAGGAATATTAGCTCAACTGGAAGTTTTCACTCTGCTCTTCAGTGTGGAAGGAATATTAGCTGAACTGGAAGTTAGTCAGTGTTTGCTGAATTTTGTTATTTGCTAGTAATTACAGGTGTGGGGGTAGTCACATTCTTTGATTTCCTGTCCTTGCCTATTTAAGTGGTACAGTGTGAAATATTTTCTGCTTAAATCCTCAGCTTTGCCCGGCTAAGAACTTGCTATATTCAACTGGACGATAAGAGAATTTAAGTACCTTTATCTGCTTTTTTTTCAAAAAATACAGTATTTAAATTGATTTTAACTGTGTGGAAGGAATATTAGCTCAACTGGAAGTTTTCACTCTGCTCTTCAGTGTGGAAGGAATATTAGCTGAACTGGAAGTTAGTCAGTGTTTGCTGAATTTTGTTATTTGCTAGTAATTACAGGTGTGGGGGTAGTCACATTCTTTGATTTCCTGTCCTTGCCTATTTAAGTGGTACAGTGTGAAATATTTTCTGCTTAAATCCTCAGCTTTGGCCGGCTAAGAACTTGCTATATTCAACTGGACGTATAAGAGAATTTAAGTACCTTTATCTGCTTTTTTTTCCCCAAAAAATACAGTATTTAAATTGATTTTAACTGTGTAGAAGGAATATTAGCTCAACTGGAAGTTTTCACTCTGCTCTTCAGTGTGGAAGGAATATTAGCTGAACTGGAAGTTAGTCAGTGTTTGCTGAATTTTGTTATTTGCTAGTAATTACAGGTGTGGGGGTAGTCACATTCTTTGATTTCCTGTCCTTGCCTATTTAAGTGGTACAGTGTGAAATATTTTCTGCTTAAAAACCTCAGCTTTGGCCGGCTAAGAACTTGCTATATTCAACTGGACGTATAAAAGAATTTAAGTACCTTTATCTGCTTTTTTTTTCAAAAAAAATACAGCATTTAAATTGATTTTAACTGTGTGGAAGGAATATTAGCTCAACTGGAAGTTTTCACTCTGCTCTTCAGTGTGGAAGGAATATTAGCTGAACTGGAAGTTAGTCAGTGTTTGCTGAATTTTGTTATTTGCTAGTAATTACAGGTGTGGGGGTAGTCACATTCTTTGATTTCCTGTCCTTGCCTATTTAAGTGGTACAGTGTGAAATATTTTCTGCTTAAAAACCTCAGCTTTGGCCGGCTAAGAACTTGCTATATTCAACTGGACGTATAAGAGAATTTAAGTACCTTTATCTGCTTTTTTTTCCAAAAAAATACAGTATTTAAATTGATTTTAACTGTGTGGAAGGAATATTAGCTCAACTGGAAGTTTTCACTCTGCTCTTCAGTGTGGAAGGAATATTAGCTGAACTGGAAGTTAGTCAGTGTTTGCTGAATTTTGTTATTTGCTTGTAATTACAGGTGTGGGGGTAGTCACATTCTTTGATTTCCTGTCCTTGCCTATTTAAGTGGTACAGTGTGAAATATTTTCTGCTTAAAATCCTCAGCTTTGGCCGGCTAAGAACTTGCTATATTCAACTGGACGTATAAGAGAATTTAAGTACCTTTATCTGCTTTTTTTTCCCAAAAATACAGTATTTAAATTGATTTTAACTGTGTGGAAGGAATATTAGCTCAACTGGAAGTTTTCACTCTGCTCTTCAGTTAGTCCCACCCACCCTCCCTGTTTTTGATTTGGTGTTAATCTTAGTGGCCTTGCAGCTGCCCGCCCCTCTTGTAAATTTATGTTTGGATACTCCTTCTGGGCCCATCTCATTTGCTCACTCAACTGAGTGCAGTGAGATCATATTCTGATTTCAGGCACTCCTACTGTGTACAAAGAGAGCATCTGGGAAACAGAGAAAAAAAAAAAAAACAAAAAAAAAAAATTAAGCTTGTTTCCTGCCTTTCCTGTTAAGTGGTATAGACTATTTGTAGGCTTCTGAGCCCCCAAGCCCTTCTATGTTGGAGGGAAGCCTACTAGCTTAGTTTTTTTTTCCTATAACTAGCCAGTTTTCTAGTTTCAGCACTCAAATCTGTTTCTTTGATCTCAGCACTTGTTCAGAAAAAAAAAAAAAAAAATTTTCATCTGCTTTTACTGTACTTGTGTTTCTACCTACTTTTTTTTACTTTTGCATCATCTTAAAAGTACTCAACTGTATTTATTACTGCTTGGTGTAACTCATTCTAAGCCTTCTGGTTTAAACACTTGGGCTTCGGACCAGTTGTTTTGCACTGAGAGGGTTTGTGGTCTGCACTGTAGTGAGCTTACATCCTTCTAGGTTGGGAACTGCTGATTGAGGGCTCAGTGTCTGTTATTCTAAAAGTGTATTAATTCTGGTTTAAGCACTTGGGCTTTCAGGCCAGTTATTTTACATTAAGAGGGTTCGTGGTCTAAACTCTTGTGGGAGGAGAGGCTGGACTCTGCCCTTCTGAGCTGGGAATTTCTGATTGAAGGCTTATAGTGCATGCATATCTGACCTGCTTCTTACTGAAGTTGGTGCGCCTTGTTTGCTGTGGCATAGACTGGATTCGGGCCTGCTGGATCTTGTTTGTGTAACTTGAGCACTAATCCAGGCATTCTCTAAAGTATTCAATTGTATTTATTACTGCTTGGTAGTAACTTGATTAAAGTTTAGCTGTCATTCTAAGTCTTTTGGATTAAGCACTTGGGCTTCAGACCAGTTGTTTTACATTAGGAAGGTTTGTGGCATGCACTGTGGTGGCAGGACAGGTAGCTTTCATCCTTCTAAGTTGGGAACTGCTGATTGAGAGCCCAGTGTCTGTTATTCTTAAAGTGTATTAGTTCTGGTTTAAGCACTTGGGCTTCAGGCCAGTTATTTTACATTAAGAAGATTTGTGGTCTGCACTGTTGTGGGAGAAGAGGCTGGACTCTGCCCTTCTGAGCTGGGAATTTCTGGTTAAAGGTTTATAGTGCCTGAATATTTGAACTGTATCTTACTGAAATTGGTACACCTTGTTTGCTGTAGCATAGACTAGATCCAGGCCTGCTGAATATAGCTTTGTTTATATGCTTGTTGTTTGTTTGCTTGTTATTTCCCTGGAACGCTAATTCCACCTAATACGCGGCTTCTCAGCGCTTCTGTGGATCACTAGTGATATCTGCATTGCTTACTGTACTTATTTCCTTGTTTCACTTGAAAGAAAGTTACTGTTTGTCGTTTTTGCATTTAAGTTACCTGTAACACATTGCACTTAAGTTACCTGGCACTTGCTCACTAAAGCAATTATATAAGTCAGCACTAAAAATTAAAAGCACTACACCCTCACCCCCCACTGGCCCTGGTTTTCAATTATTAAGGAATTCCCAATATTATTCTAGCATGTCCAAAGGTCAGTTGTCAATCTCCTCTCCGGTCCAGCTGGTGAATCTGGGAATTTTGAGTCAATGTTACTACTGCCTCATGTACACAGACAACCCTCTCCTCCTCCCAACAAATTCCAACACATGTGAGAGATGCAATCATATAGCCAAACTGGAGGCCAAGCTCTCTCAACTCAGTACTGGCATAACCAGTCAGGAGGAGAAGGAAACCACACTCACTACAATTCCAGTCTCACACAGACCTACCACGACAGCAAACCAAACACATAATCACACAAAAACATACTCGGAGGCTCTAAATAAAGATCTGCCGAAGCAGCAGAGACCTCCAAAGCAGACACCCAAGCAGCCGCTACCCCAAAACAAAACACATGCAACACATATCTCACAAAGCCAGTGTGCCAAACAGTCACAGCCCTTAAGACTAAACAACACACCTGATACACTTGTAATAGGTGACTCTATCGTCAGGCACACTGACGTCCCGCTCACCAGGCTGAACAAGGAGAGGGTCACGGTGAGCAGCCTGTCGGGCGCTAGGATCCGCCACATAACACAAGCACTCAGGTCACTCCAAGGCAAGTACAAATATGACTCAGTCATTGTCCATGCTGGTGTGAATGACCTGAGACGTACCTCCCTGGACTACATGAAAAAAGACATAAAGGAGCTCTCTGAGCATGTAGCCCAGGCCGGTATGACCCTGACCTTGAGTAGCATCTTACCCTCACCAAGAATGATGCCACAATATGAAGACAAGATGATCAATTTCAGCAATTGGCTTAAGTACTGGTGTCATTCAAAGGGGATCCAATGCCTGTCAGCTTGGGATGATATGCTCGACAAGCCACGATGCTTCACTAGGGACGGCTTGCACCTGTCACCCCTGGGCTTTTGGATATTGGCAAAGGTTCTTGCTACCCCCATAGTGCCTTTTTTAGGCAAGGCTCAAAAGACAAACCCACCTCCATAGGTAACACAAGGGATAAGAAACTAAGAGTAATGCTACTCAACGCCAGAAATCTAAACCTCAAGATGCACGACGAAACTCTCCTTAGCATGGAGAACATCGATATCTGTGCAGTAACAGAAACCTGGTTCAGGGCTCCCGAGAGCACCCCAGCACTACCAGGTTATACCTCATACCATGCTTTTCGGCCCCAAAACTTGGACCGAACCACAAAAGGAGGGGGAGTATCGATATTCATCAAAGATACCCACACCTTCAGGTTGGTGGCAAAGCACGAAGCATCAGAGACTATCCATGTGCAACTAACAGTGGGTAAAACTGCCTTCCAGTTTATAGCCTGCTACAGACCACCATCCCAAACCCAGGTACCCCACTCGGCCTTCCTGAGAACACTGGAAAATATGAAGGTCTCACCAAACACCATTATATTGGGCGACTTCAACTACCCAAACATAGACTGGGAGCATTACTCTAGCTCCAACACCCTAGCCCAAAGGTTCCTAGAATTTATAAACTCAAATGCTATGGAACAACTTGTTACCACTCCCACAAGAGGGGAAAACATACTGGACCTGATCATCACCAACATGGGGACTCTATGCTCCAGACCAGAAGTGTATCCCTCACTGGTAAGATCAGACCATAAACTAATCTCACTGGATATTCACATCCCGACCCCACCCCCTGCCCAGAAAACCACAGTGAAAAACTTCTCTAAAGCAAATTTTACACTCCTCAAAACTGAGGTGGAATCCTTCAAAGCCCCCGGGCCTGTGCAAAATACGGCCCAGACCGCAGAATCCTTTATAAACGCATTCTATGAACACCTTCAGGAATGTATGGATCATGTGATCCCAAATAAAACCAAGACCCAATCCTCCAAAGGCAGACATCCTGTCTGGTGGACCCCAGCCATAAACAAACTATACAATAGAAGGAGGAAGCTACTAAATGATAA
This sequence comes from Protopterus annectens, assembly GCF_019279795.1. Taxonomy (NCBI): domain Eukaryota; kingdom Metazoa; phylum Chordata; order Ceratodontiformes; family Protopteridae; genus Protopterus; species Protopterus annectens. The sequence goes on from NC_056748.1 coordinate 940,901,036, forward strand.
AGCAAAATCCCAAAATGGGAAGGCATCACTGATCAGTATTAGCAAAAAACTACGGGCACACATAAAATTGTCTAAGGCCAGCTTCGAGAGAAAAATTACACAGGACACTAAGGATAATCACAAGGCTTTCTTTAGTTATGTTAGGAACCTGGGTGGTAATTCCCAGATATGCTCAGAATTAGTCCAAAATGACAAAAAATACACCGAACCCACAGACATTGCCAACATCCTAGCTGACAGGTTCAGCGCAAACTTATCCCCCCTCTCCCCACCAAAAGGGAAAATATCTATCCCAGCAGAGTGCTGCCCCCCTGACATCTCAGATGCTCAGGTAAGAGCCGCCCTCTCCAAAGCAAAAAACACAGCATCAATGGGACCAGATGGTGTCCCGGGCTGCGTCCTACATGAACTCAAAGAAGAGCTAAACCCAAACATAAAACTACTGTTCAATCTCAGCCTTACTACAGGATATGTGCCCAAAGAGTGGCGTACAGCAACCGTGGTCCCTCTCCATAAAGGTGGTGCCTCAACGGATCCTGGATACTATCGCCCCATAAGCCTGACTAGCTTGGTCTGCAAAACTATGGAAAGGATCATCATGGACCTCATAAATAAAGATATTGGGGACCTACAAACACTGGATCCTACCCAGTTCGGCTTTGTTAAGGGCAGATCCTGCCTCTTAAACCTGTTTGATTTCTTTGAAACATTCACCAAGGCCATTGACGAGGGGAAGGTGGTCCACACAGCCTACCTGGACCTCGCAAAAGCCTTCGATACAATACCCCACTCGGGCATTATAGATAAGCTCACCAGCTTAAATATAAACCCTATGTCACTAGATGGATTGCAAACTGGCTCAAGGACAGAACCCACATGGTTAGAATTGCTGGAGCCATGTCAGACTCCAAACCAGTTACAAGTGGTGTCCCACAAGGCTCAGTCCTGGGACCTCTCTTGTTCGGTATATATTTCTCGGAGGTACAGGCCAACACGGAAGGACTGTGGCTGACCAAGTTCGCAGATGACTGCAAACTGGGCGCCATAATCGACTCTCCAGCCGACACAAGCATCCTCCAAAAGGGCCTCATAGAAACAGACAACTGGTGCCAGAGCCATGGCCTCAAGCTAAATGCCAAAAAGTGTATAGTCATCCCCTTTGGCAAAAACACAGTGCCCACAAATTACCACATAGGTGGAAATCCATTAAGTACAGAAGACGTAATTAGGGACCTGTGGACCCAAGTTGATAGTAATCTCTCATTTGACAACCACATGGCCAAAGTGGTTAGAAAAACATTTTATATAGCCCACCTAATCATGAAGGGATTCACATCTAGATCAGGGGAGGTCATCGTGCCTCTTTACTCATCCCTCATCAGGCCCATAATTGAGTACAATGCCCCTTTTGGGATGTACCTTACCAAACACCTGCAGCAACTGGAAAGACCCCAAAAGTACCTCACCAAGAGGATCAAAGGGCTCAAACAGATGCCATATGCTGCCCGGTTAAAGAAACTCCAGCTCTACTCAGTGGCATACCGCCTGTTCAGAGGCGATCTGTGCCTGACGTATAAAGCCATGTCCAACCCGGAATTAATGGACATGCTGCACCTCAGAAAATCCAAATCCCATCGAGCTACGCTCGAGAGACTTGAACCTCAGCACTGAAATAAATAGGACATGCTGGAGGGACAGATTCATAACCCAGAGGCTCCCTTCACTCTGGAATAAAATCCCAGTCCAAGTTAGGCAGAGTCCCTCATTGACTCTCTTCAAGAGGAATCTTGATGAGTGGATGGGAGATCGTAGGTTTACCCCGGGTATCACTTCTGTGTCACTGTTAGACAGAGGCACAGTATACTAACCTCGAAAAAGGGCATAGCAAAATAAATTTAAAATGGGTGGCGAAAGCCAAACACATTCTGGCTAGGCTTATAAATGCCCTAGGGCAGATACCTAGTATGAACCTATGAACCTATAGAGACATTTAACTTTGTGAACAAGGTACTTAACATTCACACATATCTGTGTGTGTGGTGTGTGTGTGTATAGACACACAGACACACTTTGTCTATACTTAGACTTGTATGCATGTGCGCATACGTGCAGAAAACTTGTTTTTTGCATACATTATCTTCTATACAGTGATCATCAGATAACATTATAGAGCAATGCTGAGTTTTAATTAAGAAATTCAAATCTGTGATCATGAGGTGCTATGGAGTTTAGCTAAATTCTCATGCCACTTGGTAGTTTTATGCATATTTGACTGGTAAGTCACAAAATGTTTGGCTGTATAACATCTCATATCTCATGCTGATTGCAAAGGCTCTTCTGCTGGTTCATTTCTGGGTCCCTGTCTATTCTCTGAATTTCTTAAATGTTACATGACAAGGGTAACTGATTCATTGTCTAGCACAGTGTGGCCTGTTTGCACATTCCTATCATGTGACTATTCACTATGCAGCTGACCTCTTGTATGGCCATGGTGGGTGTTTGCTAGTATCCTCAGGGATTTAAGTGTGTAACAAGCACCAGCTTCCACACTCCAATGTAAATAAAATGCTCCTTTAATACAAGGAATCCACACAAGTTTGATACTTCAAAGTACACTGTGACAAGACAAAAAAAGTAAAATATAGCATAAAGCGCTTTTCGTCCGGATATTATCCAGACTTCATCAGACAATTAACAACGTTCAAAGCACAGTTTAAAAGCCACTCGTCATACAAATGTGAACCTATCAAATCTACTCAGCTTATCAGCCAGATATTTAAAGGTATATGTACCGTGTGGGGAAGTATAGCCATTAAGTAACATAACACTTTGTTTCAATTTCAAAACATGTGTCAAAACAAATATAAATATAAATATACTGCACCCAAGTCAGGTACGCTAACTTGTCCCAAAATGCTACAAACATTCATCTATACTGCACCCTTTTACAGGAACGACAAGCGCATCTCATCTGCATACAAGAATTATCACTAAAATTTTATTACAAAGTGTCATGTTGTTATATTCAAGCTATACTGTATCACGCGGTGCATTTATCTTCGACTCAGTAAGCCAGTCACACTTGTACCAAAAACATGTATGATACAAAATGTTAAATAAATATAACCCTACATTTAAAAACAATACTATATATATATATATATATATATATATATATATATATATATATATATATATATATATACTACACGACCACAAATGTTAAATAGCAACAGTGTTACAAATCCTAAAGATGTTACACTTCGATTGGACGCTTGTAGCCAACCAGGACTCAATGAAACATACTCTATTTCATGTATTTTGAAATTAAAGAGCTTATATAGGTGAATTCCAACACTGTAAGGTCTTAAGTTATGTCCATTATAAGTTTAGTGGTGGTAGCAGAATATACATACATATATATTTTAAATTTTTTAGATGCTGAGGAATGTGTAACATCTTTAGGATTTGTAACACTTTTGCAATTTAGCATTTGTGGTCGTGTAGTATATATATATATATATATATATATATATATATATATATATATATATATATATATATAGTATTGTTTTAAAATGTAGGGTTATATTTATTTAACATTTTGTATCATACATGTTTTTGGTACAAGTGTGACTGGCTTACTGAGTCGAAGATAAATGCACCGTGTGATACAGTATACCTTGAGTATAACAACATGACACTTTGTAATATAATTTTAGTGATAGTTCTTGTACGCAGATGAGATGCGCTTGTCGTTCCTGTAAAAGGGCGCAGTATAGTTGAATGTTTGTAGCATTTTGGGACGAGCTAGCGTACCTGACTTGGGTGCAGTATATTTATATTTGTTTTGACACATATTTTGAAATTGAAACAAAGTATTATGTTACTTAATGGCTATGCTTCCCCACACGGCACATATACCTTTAAATATCTGGCGGATAAGCTGAGTAGATTTGATAGGTTCACATTTGTATGATGAGGGACTTTTAAACTGTGCTTTGAACATTGTTAGTTGTCTGATGAAGTCTGGATAATATCCGGATGAAAAGCACTTTACGCTATTTTTTTCTTTTTTTGTCTTGTCACAGTGTACTTTGAAGTATCGAACTTGTGTGGATTCCTTGTATTAAAGGAGCATTTTATTTACATTGGAGCGTGGAGGCTGGTGCTTGTTGCACACTTACTTGCCTGTTTTGGACTTGGTTTCTTCTTTCTTTGTTCATTGTAGTTTGGTAACAGGCACCGACAACTACGCTACAAACATGGATACTTCCTCGCATAGCGACGAGGCAGAGAGGGGTAATTTGACCCAACTGCTTGAACTGATGAACGAGTGTTTGGAACGCCTTTCAGCAAGAGTCGACTCAGTGACTAATTTACATCCCAGTTAACCTGGAACTAATGTGATTTCCTCAGCGTCTTCTGTTAACCAAGTGAACCTTTGAGATCTAACCAGCATCGTACCAGTAATTCACAGAATGGTAATTTAATGGTGGAACAAAATGGTACAAGTGAGAGCTAGACAACAGTTAACAATAATGACACTATTATACCAGAACTAACTGTACCATATGACATTACGAACTGGTTGAGCGATGAATTGAATTTAGAAAATCAACAGGCAAGTAACAATATTGACATGCTTAACCAGGAGAATGTTAACATTATTGAAAAGTTAAAGTTGTTTGATAGTAAACTTTTAAAGATTAAAAAATTACAGTTAGAACTGAATTATTTTAACAAATGTATTAAAGAAAAAATTGTACCGAAGGGGCTTAGATATTGTTCATATCCAACATGCTTGGTGGAAAGGTCCGACTTCCATAAAGATTTGGTAGACCTTTTTAACAACCAAGGTTTGGACTTGTTAAGATGTATGTCCAAACACTACCAAATTATGATTAATAAGTTGGCTATTGAAACCTTAGCCCTGGAAAAGGACATTAAAGTAGATACGGCTTTTAACCATTATCAATATGATTATAACCGTACTTTCACCAGCATAGCCCAACAATTGGATAGACTTAAAAATACCAAACTTAAAAAACTGCAGAGAGACTTAAAAGCATACACAGAGGGTACTGCATATCCTAGACCCCCAACCTCTCAAGGTACACCAACTCGGAATAAAGCTGAACAATTACCTACACAAGGACCTGACTTTAGACCGGACCAACAAATACCTTGTAGTTCTGGATCTAATTTAAATTACGTAGAGAGTAGGAACAACAGTGAAGATTACATTAATGCAAGTGTTGACCTGATTGATACACAGAATGTGGACAACAGGAGGGGCCAGACCTACCAGCTTGAAGACCACCCTTAACAACAAAGTCAACACCACTGGCAGCAACAACAACAAAAAAACTACAGAGGGTGAGGGGGAACAAATGGAACCCCAATCCATATTTTCCCCCCAAAAAAACCTACAATACTCGCAGCAACAAGAAGAATCCACGATAGTGTCATGTACAGCTGACTTACCATCATGTAACTTGGTTCTTAATGCTGATGGTGACTTTAGAATCTACAATTATACTGAATTTTCTATTGACAAAATGTTAGTTGAACTGTTCACAAAAAACTTTTGTCCCTACAAACAAGTGCAATTTAGTAGAGGTGTTAATTGATTTTAAATTGTTTGTACGTAAGTTGAACCTAACTGTGATGATGGGGAACTCTTCATACAGCAACAACAAACTTAGAGTTGCTAGCACATTTAATCCACCACCTAATCCTGTGATAAGTATGTTTGAGTTCCTTTGTGAACATGAGTTTAGACAAACTTTGTTAAACAATAAAAGATATGTAAAACATGAAAACATATCCATGGAGGAAAAACATTTACTAACATCTTTCTGTAGTCTCCCTATCCGCTTTATGAAACCGGATAAAGGAGGAGGCTTAGTGGTTATGTATAAAGAACATTACATTAGGAAAATGTCACAAGTATTAGAAAAAGACACATACGAAGAAGTTAGTATAAATCAGCTAAATATAGCATACAATACAATTAGAATGTACATCAGTGATTTATTTATTGATGGGTTAGTAGATGTGCATTTAAATCACTATTTAACTATGCTATCTCCCAAATTACCACAAGTATTTGGTGTACCCAAAATTCATAAAGGGATTATTGATACACCATTGGGAGCATTGGTGGATGCGAGCCAGTCCATCACATACCCTTGTGCGAAGGTAGTGGACCAAATACTTAAAAAAATATGTGAGCAAAGAAAAACAGATCTGCAAAGACTCCTGGTCCTTTTTACAGCAGATTAATCCACTCACATTTAGAGAAGAATTAAACTTCCTCACGGTCGATGTGTGCGATTTATACTCATCTATCCCTTAAGACTTAGGTATAGATTGGGTTATAGAATTTATGAGGAATAAAGGAGCAACTGAGAATGATCTTAGATTAACAGAGGAACTATTGGACATCATTTTGAAAAATAACTATATTTCCTTCAATAACAGATTGTTCCTTCAAAAAATAGGAGTCGCTATGGGGTCCTCCCCATGTGGGGCAAGCTTCTCTAATTTAGTGATGGCATATTGGAAACAAACTTCGTATTTACTAGTCCTTGGAAAGAAAACATAGTCTTTTACACAATGTTCCTGGATGATATTTTCCTTTTAGTTGATGGGAATAATAGCACAGCTGATAATTTAGTGGAATTTTTTAACACAGGGACCTTTTTGAAGTTCACTAAAAATTTCCAGGAACATAAGATCCACTATTTGGACGTAGAACTATGTAAGAATACACAGGAATGCAGATATACTGCAAAAATTTATAGGAAAAGTTCCTATTCTAACTCATTCTTACATTTTTCTAGCTCGCAACCATCCATCAGAAAAAATCAGTAGTGAAGGGACAATTAGTGCAAGCTGCAAGAATGATAAGTAAGGAAGAGGACTTTAGTGAAGAATGTGACAAACTATATAAGATGTTCACACACAGAGGTTATCCCAATAGGTTCTTACCAAACATCTTCCATGAAGTGAAAGTGAAGAGAAATATAGGAGTGTACAAACCCATCTTGAACAAACAACATGTATCAATAAGTAATAGGACATTAGACGTACAGTACACAATACAAGAAATAAGCAGGACTATTAAGGGGACAGACCAGGTTACAAACACTAGTAATAGTTTTTCCCTTTCTTTTATACTAACATATAGTCCAGCAGCTTCAGACATTTAAGGGATAGTAAGGAAATATTGGTACTGTCTGTCAATGGACAAAGACTTGTTTAATAGACTAGGGGAGTTTCCCACTATTACCTTTAGGCGAGGATTAAACTTAAAAAATCTACTAGAAACACCACATAGACCGACTAAGAACAATGTGGGCACATATAGGTGCGACGCATGTAAGTTCTGTAGGCATATAGACACTGGAAACTGCTTTTTCATAATAAATGAGACTTTTTACATTAAAGACAAGTACAACTGTAACATTAGATCAGTGGTGTACCCAGCCCAATGCCAACACTGCCCAGCATTCTACGTCGGTAAAACCGATCGTTGATTGCGGGACAGTATCTATGAGCATATTTATGCTATTAAAAAGAAAAACACTAGATAATGCTTTGGCCAGACATTGTGATACCAACACAGATCATGTCTTAAGTTTAAAGTCATTTCACATATAACCCAACAGGAGAACAATAGACACATGGAAGACAGTTTGATTAAACTTTTATTAGAAAAAAGTGAGCTTAACTGGCAACTTCGATTGGATGCTTGTAGCCAACCAGGACTCAATGAAACATACTCTATTTCATTTATTTTGAAATTAAAGAGCTTATATTGGTGAATTCCAGCACTGTAAGGTCTTAAGTTATGTCCATTATAAGTTTAGTGGTGGTAGCAGAATATACATACATATATATTCACATTTGTTATACGCTGAGGAATGTGTAACATCTTTAGGATTTGTAATACTGTTCTATTTAACATTTGTGGTCGTGTAGTATATATATATATATATATATATATATATATATATATATAAATAAATATAGTATTGTTTTAAAATGTAGGGTTATATTTATTTAACATTTTGTATCATACATGTTTTTGGTACAAGTGTGACTGGCTTACTGAGTCGAAGATAAATGCACCGTGTGATAAAGTATAGCTTGAGTATAACAGCAAGACACTTTGTAATAAAATTTTAGTGATAGTTCTTGTATGCAGATGAGATGCGCTTATCGTTCCTGTAAAAGGGCGCAGTATAGTTGAATGCTTGTAGCATTTTGGGATGAGCTAGCATACCTGACTTGGGTGCAGTATATTTATATTTGTTTTGACACATATTTTGAAATTGAAACAAAGTGTTAATGTTACTTAATGGCTATACTTCCCCACACGACACATATACCTTTAAATATCTGGCGGATAAGCTGAGTAGATTTGATAGGTTCACATTTGTATGATGAGGGGCTTTTAAACTGTGCTTTGAACGTTGTTAATTGTCTGATGAAGTCTGGATAATATCCGGACGAAAAGCGCTTTACGCTATTTTTTACTTGTTTGTCTTGTCACAGTGTACTTTGAAGTATCGAACTTGTGTGGATTCCTTCTATTAAAGGAGCATTTTATTTACATTGGAGTGTGGAGGCTGGTGCTTGTTGCACACTTACTTGCCTGTTTTGAACTTAGTATCCTCAGGGATGCAGCAGTGGGTAGTAACGTGGCCACCACTGTCCTCAGCTGGCATGTCTGCTCCAAGTCGTTTTATATGTTATGTCCTTCTGTCTTCTGCATGAATTGTACGATGCTGCCAAGTTCCTCATGAAGGTCATGCAGCACACTTCTCACTTCTGACATAGTATATCTAATGGCCGTATGTGCCTGGATTACTGACCTGCACATCTGCTGATTGATGCCAAGGGCAACACTTGCATTGGGAAATGTCCTGGAATTATGGTGGTGATGGCCAACTACATGCTTCTTCCCTATGGAGGGTGCATGCACCTCAAAGACAGTGTAGCTTATTGATGTCTGTGGTGGTGCCTCTTGAGTAGGTTTAATGAGGCTAACATAGACATAGGGGATGCTGGGGATTCAACCTATCTGTCCCCTGTAACTCTGCTTTGGGCAATGTGTCCTCCAGTGTTAGCATTACTGACAGTACCACTTAGCCAAGTGCAAGCTGCCATAATTTTCAGCCACAGGTGACCTGCTGATATCTAGCATGTGCCTATCCATTGTGTTGGAACTTCTATCAGTGGAACCTGTAATAGCGCAAAGTTAACATACCTTTGGCAATACTGCAACATCTATCCCATTCAAATAAACAAATGAAACACATACAGCTGTGTGCTGGTAATATGGTTAGCTCATATGCACATACATACCTTGATGTGCAGGTTGCCAAGGCTATAGTACCAATTATCTGGTGGACAACTATACATATGTGTGTGTTTGTGTATGTATTTGTATAAACATATAGGTTCATAGGTTTATACTAGGCTATCTGCCCTAAGGCATTTATAAGCCTAGCCCAAATTTTTGTGGCTTACGCCACCCCTTATATGAAAAAATACTGTGCCCATTAGTTTGTTGTGCCTCTGTCCAGCAGTGACACAGAGATGATTCCCGGGGTAAACCTACGATCTCCCATCCACAGGTCTAGATTTCTCTTGAACAGAGTCAGCGAGTTGCTCTGCCTCACATGGACCGGGATTTTATTCCACAGCATAGGGAGTCTCTGAGTGATAAATCTATCCCTCCAGCACGTCCTATTTATATCCGTCCTAAGGTTTAAGTCGCTTGCTCTAGTGGTTTTGGTGGATTTGGATTTTTTGAGGTGGAGCATGTCCATTAATTCCGGGTTGGACATGGCCTTGTATGTCAGGCACATGTCACCTCTGAGCAGACGGTATGCGACTGAATAGAGCTGGAGTTTCTTCAATCTGGCAGCATATGACAGATTTTGGAGTCCCATTATCCTTTTGGTGAGGAACATTTGGGGTCTCTCCAATTGCTGCAGATGTCGGGTGAGATACATCCCGAATGGGGCATTGTACTCGATCATTGGTCTGATAAGTGAAGAGTACAGGGGAACAATAACCTCACTAGATGTGGATGTGAATCCCTTCATGATCAGGTGGGCAATGTAGAAGGTCTTTCTAACCACTTTAGCAATGTGAGTGTCAAAAGAAAGGCCACTGTCAACCTGGGTCCCCAGGTCCCTGATAACCTCTTCTGTGCTTAGTGGATTGCCACCTATATGGTAGCTTGGGGTTACCTTGTTTTTCCCGAAGGGTATGACTATACATTTTCTGGCGTTTAACTTCAGGCCATGGCTCTGGCACCAGCTATCTGTTTCCGTGAGTCCCTTCTGAAGGATATCCGTGTCTGATGCACTTTCCACTATGGCCCAGTTTGCAGTCGTCTGCAAACTTTGTCAGCCAAAGTCCTCCTGTGTTGGCCTGTACTTTTGAGAAGTAGATGCCAAACAATAGGGGGGCCAAGGACCGAGCCCTGTGGGACACCACTTGTGACCGGCTTGGAGTCTGACACAGCGCCAGCAACTCTAACCCTGTGGGTTCTGTCCTTAAGCCAGTTTGCAACCCATCTTGTGACATATGGGTTTACATTTAAGCTGGTAAGTTTTTCTACATTACCCGAGTGGGGTATTGTGTCGAAAGCCTTTGCAAGGTCAAGGTAGGCTGTATGGACTGCCTTTCCTCATCAATGGCCTTGGTGACTGTTTCAAGAAGTCGACCAAGTTCAAAAGGCATGATCTTCCCTTGACAAAGCCAAACTGGGTCGGGTCCAATGTCTGCAAGTCCCCTATATCTTTGTTTATGAGCTCCATTATGATCCTCTCCATAGCTTTGCAGACTAGACTAGTTAAGCTTATGGGGCGGTAATTACCAGGGTCCGTGAGGCGCCTTTGTGGAGTGGGACTACAGTTGCCGTACGCCACTCCTTGGGCATGTATCCTGTGGTAAGGCTGAGATTAAACAGCTGCCTTATGTGCGGGTTTAATTCCTCATTTAGCTCGTGTAGCACACAGCCGGGGACACCATCCGGTCCCATTGATGCTGTGTTTTTAGCTTTAGAGAGTGCAGCTTTCACCTGCGCATTTGAGATGTCCGGGAGGCTACACTCGGCTGGGATAGTTATCTCTCCTTTAGGGGAGAGGGGGTGAAGTTTGCACTGAACCTGTCTGCCAGTATGTTGGCAATGTCTGTGGGTTCAGTGATTTTTGTATCATTTTGGACTAATTCTGAGCATATCTGGGAGTTTCCACCCAGGTTCCTAACATAGCTGAAAAAGGCCTTATGATTGTCCTTTGAATCCATGGCAATTTTTCTCTCAAAATTGGCCTTAGTTGATTTTATGAGTGCTCGTATTTTTTTACTAATAATGATCAGGGGTGACTTCCATTTTATGGATTTTGTTCTATCATGTAATAGCTTTCTCCTCTTATTGTAAAGTTTGTTAATGGCTGGGGTCCACCAGACTGGACGTTTGCCCTTTGTGGAAAGAGTCTTGGTTTTATTTGGGATTGCCTGATCCATGCAGTCCTGGAGGTGTTCATAGAAGGCATTTGTAAGGGCTTCCGCAGCTTGGGTTGTGGTTTCCACTGGCTCAGGGGCCTTGAAGGATACCACACCAGTCTTGAGTAGTGTGAAGTTTGCTTTAGAGAAGTTCTTCACTTTGGTCTTTTTTATTTGGGGTGGGGGCGGGATGTGGATTTCCAGTGAGATTAGTTTATGATCAGATCTCACCAATGAGGGATATACTTCCGGTGTGGAGCATTTTGTCCCCATGTTTGTGACAATGAGATCTAGTATATTTTCTCCTCTCGTGGGAACAGTGACTAGCTGTTCCATGGCATTTGAATTTATGAACTCCAGGAACCGTTGGGCTAGAAAGTTAGGGCTTGAGTAATGTTCCCAGTCTATATTCGGGTAGTTAAAGTCACCCAATATGATGGTGTTTGGAGATACATTTATACCCTCCAGTGTCTTCAGGAAGGCTGTGTGGGGTTCCTGAGTTTGAGAGGGTGGCCTGTAGCATGCTACAATTTGTAGAGCAGTTTTGCCTATGGTTAGTTGCACCTGGATGGTTTCCGAAGCTTCGTGCGTTGCCACCAACCTGGAGGTGTGGGTATCCTTTATGAATATGGATACACCCCCTCCTTTTGTGGTGTGGTCCGGGTTTTGGGGCCGGAACGCATGATATGAGGTAAAACCTAATAGTGCCAGGGTGCTCTCAGGAGCCTTGAACCAGGTTTCAGTTACAGCACAGACATCGATGTTCCCCATACTGAGAAGGGCCTCGAGTGCGTGCATTGCCGTGCATATGCACAAATATGTATGTATAGGTGTTCTGCTGAATACAATATACACACTAGAGACAGACTGTTCAATGGTACTGTAAGAGGGTAATAATAACCTGATGCATATCACCTTAGGCACTCATGCTGTCATCATAAGACCAGCTCCAACATCCAATTCACAGCCAGTTTTGAGGGATCTCTCGCCTGCCCAGGCCAAGGACACTAGGAATTCCTCTATGTCTGTGAGATGTCTCTGAGTTGGTGGCCATCTACTTGTTGTGAACCTGTCCCTGGCAATATCCTGCACCCTTGCATGCCGTACCATGTCAGTGAACCTGCAATGCTTCTGTACAGTGGTCCTATAATGGCTTCTAACAGCAATGATGTCCTGATATACCTAATTCTGGAATATCTTATCTGCTTTACCCTTGTTAAAGATATGTATACCATGCATGAGTAAATCCCATAGTAGCACCTCTGTCTCCATTATTGCAAACTTTTCTACTGTCATTTCTTCAGTCTCATGACAAGGCCACGAGTACTTCACTGCAAGTGTTTTCATATCTGTCTTTGACAGACACCAGTGGTCTCAGCACTGCAAGGTTTCTTCTATTTGGAGTCCATAAACCCATGTGCAGCTATGCTCAACATTCACACTCTGTGCCATGCTGCAGACAGCAACAGGCATAGTACTACTGCCCACTATTTTGCAGCACCATGGTGAAAGTGTGTGGTTGTATCACCTGTGAAAGATTGTCTACATGTAGATGGTGTGTCAGGGTGAGCTGCTCAACAGTGGGAGTGTATCCAGAAATGGTATTGTGGTCTGCAGCCTAACGAGATGAGCCCCTCCACAAACAGGACAGTAACCTGACGTGCTTGTGCTCTGTAGCCTAAGAGGCTGAGCCCTCATAGCAAGACAGTACCTTGACATGACCTTTTGCTCTTTTATCCCACACATTCCACTACCAGGAGCTGGATCTGTTGCTTCTATCACCCCTTTGTGTTCACCCTGCTTTCCTGTGGTCCACTAGCAATTGGCAGTTTGCCTATATGGCATTATACTTGCTACATTGATAATTGTGGCATGATATTATACAATATGATGACCGTTTTACCCAGATGAGTCTCATTGTACATTGCTTATGCTAATGAGTTGATTTATTGCGATAATTTCTGAACTCTCTTATTTCTTTCGTACCTGTGCTGTCTGATACTGCATGTCATGTAGTATTATAATATGCAGCTCTGTGCTTTGGGCTACCATTTTCCTCCTCATGCTGACCTGTATGGACGATGTGGCCTTTCAGGTGTGGGTTATTGCAGGGCTTTCATCTGATGTAAAATGGACATTAAAATATTTCTATAATTAACAAGTGAAGATAAAAATAAAAAATAAATACGGAGAAAGTATCATCAGTCACTAGTAGCAAAAGACATAGGAGTTTAGTAGTCATATAAGGGAAGAGGTTAGGTTATAGAGCAGGAACATAGCCAGGAAGAGTTGAGATGATTTTTCAGAATTTGTTTAGACGGTTTAGTTTTGTTTGGTTAGACAAGCATTGAAATTCGTGGTGCTTGACATTATGAAATTCCAGTTTTCATGGGACAAGAACTAAGCAGACAACAGGGGAGTTTGAAGTGCACATCTGCTGTGTCATGATTAAGCAAGATGCTTTCTCCCCATTATGATTTCTGATATATTGCAGTGTTCTCAGATCATTGCACTAAATACATATATGTGGTGGGGGGATAACAGCATTGAAGTAAAACTCAATAGTAAATTATTAGAGTTGCTTGAGTTTAATGCATATATCTTGTAAAGAACAGTACTGCTTCAAGTAACAAAGAACTAGAAAATAGAACTAAAGTAAACGGAGACGTCCTATGAGTGAACTATACCAATGTACAAAGTGTTTTAACACCATCCTGAGTATTACTGGTGCTGCCTCTGTAACATATAAAATGGCAGAAATATGACATCCAAGTACCAAACATTTGCAACATCAGGTAGAACAGGAAACAGTCTGTTTTAACATGTTTAACACTAGTCAGAAGAGATAACAATACCGAGGATTATGACTGGGTTTCTGATCATATCCTTGGTATTTTGTGTCTCTGATTGTATCCGTGGTATTTTGTGTTCAAGACATGGATGCCAGAAGATTTCACCTTGACACATGTTGGCATCCATGTTGAGAAGACATATTGGAGGGTTGCAGTCAGAAACCAAGTCTTAATTCTTTTTAGAGCTCGGAGCTTCATCTGTTCCATGTAGTACTTGTTACAGAAAAAAAAAAGAACAAAGTGATTTGCTGGCATTCAGAGCCGTAAAGTATACAGCAGGGCCACCAGCCGGGCAACCTTTCATGAAACCATAAGTCATCTCACACTCATCCTGTCAACATTTCAAGCCATCAGTCTGAATACATGCATTCACTCACTCACTCCAGTCGCTCACCCACACAGTCTCTTCAGCCTTTATACATGCATTCAGTCAGTCACTCCAGTCGCTCACCCACACAGTCTCTTCAGCCTTTATACATGCATTCAGTCAGTTACTCCAATCGCTCACCCACACAGTCTCTTCAACATTTATACATGCATTCAGTCAGTCACTCCGATCGCTCACCCACACAGGCTCTTCGTTGCCATCCCTATCCCAAACATACCTCTCACCTGTCTGGAATTTCAGTGTCCAGATATAAATAATACTGCAACTTCACTGCTCTGCTGCTGCATTCATAAAGGTAAATGAATAGTATAATTTGTCTTATTTAGTATCAGAAGTACAGTACCTATACAACGATGATGTGCAGAGCAATTTTTCTGGCTCCATTGTTCAGCAGCATAGTTATCTGTCCTTGATTTTCTATTAGCATTTTCTGCCTCATATTTTGGTCTGTTCATAAAATTTGTAGTTTTCTCACAAATCACTGAAAGTTACAGTCAATCCTGTTGGGGGAGGGGGGTCCAAAATGTCCATGATAGACATTGAATGCAGCAAATCAGTGTCCCCAAAATCACTGGTGTGAGATAGCTGGAAGACATCCCACAAATTAAAATGTAGGCTTGTTTTAAAAAAATAAGGTGGTACTTGTAGTCAGTGTAGTGCCCAGTCCTGTGCTTGTGATTGAATTGCAGCAGGTTTTGGTTATTGTTTTGGGTAGCTGTCACAGAGCAATCTGTCTGAGCAGTAGTCTCACTTTGTCAGTTGGAGTGTTAGGTTGAATATATATAAATATATATAAGAATATTTTGAGTGCCTTCTGTGTGGAGTCTGCATGTCCTCCCCATGGTGGAGTGGCCTCCGAAAGACATGCGTGAATGGGCGTGCCTTTGCTGAAGGTTGGACATTGGGCTGGCAACTCGGCTCCATAAAAATCGACTGCCAATCATTAGCGGACCGGAGTTCCGCTGTGGCGACCCCTAACCGGGAAAAGCCGAAAAGACAAAACAAAAAAAACTACTGCACAGGGATTATCAGAAGCATCTGTTGATGGCCTACGGTAGCTCCATGTACAAGACAAATGCATTGCACTATCTTGCAAGGGTGGTAAGTGATGCCCCTAAGATCACTTTCTGTGGTGGCCAGTGCCTCCACAGGTACAGTGGCCACCCCAGCATTGTGTGTATATGTGTGTGTGTGTGTGTGTGTGTGTGTGTGTGTGTGTGTGTGTGTGTGTGTGTGTGTGTGTGTGTGCACGCGCTCCTCTGCTTGCACATAGTCCACTCTTGTGGCTGTACCATCTCCCCCTTTCCTCCCCAGTTCAAAAATAACATGAGCTGGTACTTTGCCTGCTGGCGCCAACTTGCAATGCCTGTGTTGCAGCTACAATGTACTTTATTGTGTGCTTGAACATGCAGAGTATTGGGCACACCAACTTATTGTACATGTTGGTTACTTGTCCAAACGTAGCACAATCACTTTAGTAGCATGTTGTCTTCCATTATATCTAAATGAAATTGATAAACCCAATTAACAAAATTCCCAAACATCAAACAAAAATGAAGACTTTTAACTGAAACCTAATATCCTGAAAAATAAAATTCCCAAATCTAATCTCACCAAAATAAATATTAAACCACCCAAACCCACAAATAACGGATTGTCTTTTTTGCACTCTTTTGTGATGAGTCAAATACCAAACTGGAAAAAAAAACACTAACACTGCCATCAGAGATAGGGTTAGAGTTAGCATACAAGTGTTCCCCCTGCTCATCCTTTCTAATGTGTGCTAACCATTGCCCCTAATCCTAACACCTTGCATCTTACCTTTTGAAAAGGGACTCTGTCTAACAATACCACTACAGAAGTCTCCCTCTCTCTCATAGCCAAACCCAAAACTAAACATATGCCTTACTCTAACCCTAACCTGCAAGCATGCAGACATACTCTCTTTCTCCCAATACCTAGCCACTTTTCTCTTTCTGCAAAATTCATAGTTGGTTTAAAAAAAATAAACGCTTTAGTTCACTTTGAAAAGCAAATTAACATTCAGCAAAGTGACTTTCTTTCATATATCTATATATGGCACCCATAGTAATGAATGCTTGTGGGGTGATGACCACAAGCCCTTCAGTTGAGATCCTTGTCCATTGTCTCTGTGGAGTCACCACTGTCCACTCCAGGTGTTTGTGCAGGGCATAAAAGTGCTCCTTGAGTGCGGGTACCTGGAATCACCTGTCCTTTCATGAACTCTGAAGAGGTGGGGGAAGGTTCCACAGGCAAAACAGCTGTGTCACTAGACATGGATGATATTGTGTCCTCTGCAGCAACTGCTGCTGAAATTTACACAGTGTTCTCAGACTGCATTACAGAAAAGACATCATTATTATCAGTGCCTGATGCAGTGTCGACAGCAGGCATACCCCTGCCATGCTGGAGGACACAATAACTGTACCAACTGTGACAGCAGATAGATCATCACCTAAGTGACCATTTCACCACCCTGTGATGCACAAATGGTACTGATAACAGATGTGCAAAGAATGTAAATGCACACATACCTTGTGTGGTATACCTTTGTGCTTGCATCCCAAATGTGCTTGCAGAGAAGATACAGTAGTGCTGGGTATTCCTGAGCATAAGGCACAGGCATGTCTCTAAACTGACATAAGGTAATACAATCCTGGAGCATCTTGAGAGGAGACATGGGATGCATCCAGTTTAACCTCAGCAGCCATGCTTCTGCAAGGTATAATGGTTCTTCTTTGTCTCCCCCTGCTGTTTATGATGGTCTACAACAGCAGACCCCACCTGTGGCCATGCACTCATGTTCAGTGGAGTGGGCCTTCTGCAGACCATGCAGGATCAGTTCAGAGATCCTGCAGTGGATCTGATCGGTGCACTTTTTTGGCTAACAACTGCATTTACAACTGCCACCAACTCACACCATGCACAATCATGGAATGTCTGGTTGCTCTTGTCAGTATCCAGTATCTGCCATCAAAATTCATTGGGAGTCTCCAGTAGCAGTTCCACCTCTGCCTGGCAGAACATCTTTAGGTGCTATCACTCCTTATTCACCTGTAAATGTGGATATACATCCATGATTAGTAAGTGTACACATCATATTACAACAGCTGCAGTGATCACATACCTATGTGCTAGCTGCACCACCAGAAGGTGCCATACCTATTATATCCCATTTTCACAGAACAGGTCCCTGTAACATTCCAGCAGGGCACCATGGGAATGGGCTATGTTGTGACTTGCATCGTGTCAGCAGCCTGTGCATACCTGTGCCCATTAATGCATGGCCATCACATGCCCCACATATTCAATATCCAGTACTGGTTATCCTGTGTGCCATTCTCACCACATTCCACATCTGTTCCATGGATACAGACATTGCATAATGCAACGCAATCCTCCTTGTCTGTACTGAACAGGCAGGCTAGTGCTGTCTGCACCCGAGACCTGACCTCAGTTATCCAGCATAGCAACCCATTCTGTGTTCCTTACAGTTGTCAGCAGGTGGCTATATAGCCCCCCCCCCCAAAAAAAGGTCCATTATCCAGTTAGTTTCAGCATCTGCCTACAGCCTTTTTGCCCTTATTCTGTCACTTGTACCACCATCCTGTAATATTGGAGTATTGTGGGTATTTACTGCAAAGCTCACTGACAAATGTGTCTATCAGCAGGTATCTGTTGTCTGGGTAGGGGGGTTGCTCCATAGATACCTGCCTGTCAGCAGGTATCTGTACAGCAACCCCCCCCCCGACAACAAAACTGCAGAACTGTTATCCAGTTATTTTCCCCATCTACCATTGGCTTATGTACCTTCACTACAGCAGTTGTTGAATGATCTTTTCCTTTGTGGATTGAAAACAATAATCAGAATTTTTTTCACTGCAGAATTAGGTAGAGCAATGGACACTGCAATGGCCACAGATATATTTACTGCTCAGTTTTGAGATTTGTAGAGTGGCAAATGTGTTGATGAGGAGATTTAAGGTAAATGTGTCTGAATCACACATTTAACACGCTACATGCCAGCCCTGGAATGCTCAGTGAGGCTCGTGCTTACACATGTACACTCACTGGAGACTATGAGGGACAATACACATACACAGGCAGGTTCATGACCTTTACTGGGCTGCAGAATTTTTCATCAGCCTCATGGCCCCAGGGGCAATGTGCACAAATATGGTGATGAATTCAGTTTGTACACAGCCTGCACCTTTAGGCCAGTACATTCCCTCTAGCAGGGCAATGGGTGGTAATGTGCAATAATATAATGACATTGGATTCCAGTGCGCTGCTAGGTTGCCCATCAATGTGCAGCATGTGATATACTCAATGTGCATTGATGCCAGTGTGCTACTATTTTCCTATAGAATGCATCATTTGAAGTGGTTATGGCTTCTGAAGGTAGTAAATCTGGGAGGGATCCCATGTGGTACTGAAAAGTGACAGAAATATTTTTGCACCTCCTGCCTGCTGGGGAATTCTTATGACAGCACAAAGTGAATACCTGGCACTGACTTGCCAGTATGATGAGTGATGCCATGGGCTCTGCAATGATACGGCAACATAGAGAGGTGCCACCATAGACATCTTAGCCAACGGAAAGAAGAGTTTAAAGACAAGGAGACAGAATTCTATAGTAAGTGTAATGCATTGATGTTGATGGCTTCATATTTGTTAAAGTCTTGCTTCATTGTTCATGTTTGAATTGCTGCTAATTATTTTAACCACTGAATACAGTGGTTTGCATTGTACCTTGTGAATGCAGGTTGAACTGTTCTACTGCCAGGGCTTCCCATTGGTTGCAGGGTGAGGCTGACTGGGCTTACAGTACATGTTCTTTCCAACAATCCAGATGTCTACACCTATTTTGCATCTGCCTGTTTGCCCTTCAGTGCTATATCTATAGCCTTATCCCTGCTATTAACACACATAGCTAGTCTGTCATGTCCCACTCTTTCACTTTCCATTCCAAGTCCTCAGTTACACTTGATATGCCATGGGCATACATCAGGCTGTCAGTTGATGTTTCATGTTGGCTGCCCTGTGTCATGGTCTTTTATTGCCATTGGGTATCCATGTCCCATGTGTATAATTGCACATCTGTGAAAGCGTCTCCATGGCATGGCCTCAGTGACACTATGTGGGACACTGTCTTGGTAGGTTGTGTTTGCTAACTGATAGACAGTGCCTATGACCTTAAACCAAACGACTACCTCAGGAACCTGGTAATTGTGATGTCTCCTGGGTGGCTAGGAACAAAACTACCACTATTTACAAAAACAAAGGGTTTTAGATCAAATGAAAATAGATAAATGGCCAATGAAAATCTCTTTAGCTATATGTGGGTCAGTACCAGAAAGGAATTCAAAGCTGGGGGGGGGGGGGGTACGTTTACCTGTCAGCATAAACAGAAGGGGGAGTGAGAAAAAAATCAGTTCTCCTTTGAATAAGTTATGGAGTGGATCCTACAGTGGTGGGAAACTAAGGACAAGAAAAGAATTTGTCAGTTTAGTGAAGGTGGTGGAAAGGCCCTGATCTGTGTATATAGTATCAAATCACTGTATAAGCCATTAGCCAAATGACAGATCTGAAGGGAATGTAGATAACTGCCCTTCTTAGGTCCAGTGTGCCTACAAAGACTGTGAAATGTGCCCTAAGAGGCTGTGAAATGTGCCCTAAGATGGAATTCAGGACCTTCTCCAAAAGACTAAACTAGGCAGTACAAGGAAGAGAACGAAATGAGAAGTGAACAATGGAGCGGCTGGAAAGTAACTGCTTTTAAAGTATGAACCAAAAGTCCTATCAAAAGGAACCACTCAGAGTAAAGAAATGTTGGGGGGAGGTGTATTTATTAACACCAGATGAAACCTGGTGACATCTATTCTAATACATGACACTGCCACTACTCAGGCTCCCAGGCTCCAAGATTAATTTCACACAGACAGTACACCACCACATATATATTAGGTCCACTTCTGAATCTCAGAATACTGAAATATCGAATCTCAGTATTTTGAGACCAGAATGCTGAAAGTGCAGTTATTCAAAACTGCACTTTAACAAGTCTGTGTTTATTGAATCCACGGTAGTTGTGGTGTGGTGCATGTTTTGTGGTGTGGTGCATGTTTTATGGTGTACTGTCTCTTTTTAAGGTGTAGTTTTGTCTGGGAGTTCAATGTAGTTGCCGATTTGTACCAGTTTATGGAGATTCAGGTAGGTATTTACTTTTTCAGGGTTTTGGGTAGGAATTTGTTAATTTTTACTTTTTTGGGGAGTTGTAGGAGTAGGTTGGGGTAGGGCAGGGAGAAGTAGGTGTTTTTTCTTTTTTCATGTTAGTGTGACCTCAGAGTTGGTATATTTATTTATTTATTTATTTATTTTACATTTGTTGACCGGGCTAGTCTAGCTGGATATATGTCCATTTTCAGTAGAGGCCCGGGGAGAAAAGCTCCACATAGAAAACTACCAGATATAGTACATTAAAACGTTAATTACAAGAATATTATGAGATGATTACATGTGTTCTAAGGTAACAAAACATTACCACATCTATATTCAAAAACTCCCTCAAATCGCATCTTCTTAGTACCTGGTTATGCCCTTGTACCACATAACCCTACCCACACTGCTATTAACTCCCCAAACTCCTCTCTGATCACTTGCTGGATCTCTGATCCTCTGTAGGCTTGGTCATCTGAAAGGGTACTTTTAACTGTAGAATCTTACTTGATATATTTTCTTCTCTTACCAATGTATAACTGACATTGTCTTTTTACCTATGTTCTATATCTTCTTTTACCTGGAGTGTTTTATTAATTTCTTGTTATATTCCTATGGTCAGCATACATGATCAAACCTGTTTTGTGTAGTATGCTGGATGTATTGTAACTGACATTGTCTTTTACCTATGTTCTATATCTTCTTTTACCTGGACTGTTTTATTAATTTCTTGTTATATTACTATGCTCAGCATACATGATGTAACCTGTTTTGTGTATTATGCTAGATGTACTGTATTTGTATAACTTGATGCTGGAGCTTTTCTCCCCGGGCCTCCATTGAAAATGGACCTGGTCCAGTTGGAATTTCCAGGTTAACAAATGTAAAATAAAATAAAATAAACAATAAATATATATAAGTAGCAGGGGTATCGGAGGTGCAGGAGGGCTTGCCCCCCTGCAAAAACGTGTGCGACTTTTGTTTCTGTTGGGTTTTCTAGTTTGGGGGGGGGGGTTGGATGTTTAGTTGTATTTTGTTTTGGTTTTTTTTGGCTATTCTGCGTTGTTGGTATTTTGTAGTTTTGTGTTTTTGGCCGTTCGGTATTCTGGTCTTGAAATACCGAAACTCAATATTTCAGTATTTTGAGATTCAGAAGTGGATATATATATATATATATATATATATAAAAACAGATTTATAGATATAGATGTATGGCAATTTGCAAATATTTATATTGCTCACCTTAAAGCCCAAATATGGGATAAGATAAAAACTTATACGTAGTACACTGTGTAGATAAAAAAAATAAAATACACATATAGTCTTTATGGGTTTACCAGCATTCTAGCAGCTTTAATCTTTACTCAGCTAGTAAAGTAAACTACTTGCATTTTATATAAGCAAAGCAAAGCAAACACTGCCAGTACTTTTCAAAAATTCCGGTCCACCTAAAATAGCCCTCCAAAGCTCTAATGTTTTTTCTGCACACAAAACAGAGCACTAATATCCACCAAAAATACCCTAGCCTACCTAAAATATTCCCAACAGCAAAGCTAGACTTTTTGTTTAATTTAAAATCACTAAAAAGACAATCAGACCACATTTGCCATTCATTAGAATATAAGAAAATAATTTTAGACACTGCACACATACAATCCACGCAAACAACCCCCAAGTACAACACAGTCCACCCAAATCATCCCCTAGAAAACAGTTTTCCTTATTAGAACAAAATAAGTTAAAGTAAATTAATAAATAAAAGTAGGACGGTAATATTTGCCGGGGCGTAATGAGTCTTTCTCCATGCTGCTCTACTCTGTAAAGGCAATCTTTATTCTTATTTTTTTCTGATCTCCAGTCATCAGTAATATATATATCTAATTACTTGTGTGAACAGACAACATTGAAAACTACTGAAATAGTGTTTATATAATGCAGCTGTTGCCTAATACAATCAAATATCACTGAAATATGTTGTTTGAATATAATCTAACTGCAACCTAAAGGAGTACTTGATTTTAACATTTTGTTACTGTTAGAGGTAATCAATCTGCTGTAGTAATGCTATCAGTTAAACCAGAAAAACATGGAGCATCTCCTACAACATGTATCAAAGGCTCAACTCTTCATAAAAATGTTGTATTTGTGTGATATGCTGTGATGTCTATTCTTTTCTGCAGTCTTTGTAACTACATAATTTGGGACATGTATCAAGTGACTTTATTGGTGTTCCTGTTGATCCTAATCAAGCCATATGGGAAGTAACAATCAAAGAGTGATGCAGTCACCAAGTTACCTAATGTTCTTGTTTTTTCTTCAAATAAGTATTCTCCCAGTGCATACAAGAATTACAAATTACCTCTTTTTATAAGAATGACAAAGAAAAGTAAAGTAACCACTATTGCTGAAATCCAAAAAAGTTAAAAAGTTTAAATAGAGACATAAAATGCTCCAAAGTACTCCCCCAATGAAAGGTCTGCTAAAAACAAATAGTCTCAGAACAATCTCAAGAAGAGTGACTTACTAATGCTCACATGAAAAAAGATGATAATTTAACTTACAATGGCAAAAGTTTTTGTAGCTTTGAATTAGTCATTATTAACAGAGATAGAAATGTCAATGCATTCATAGGTTCATAGATTAGTACTAAGCTAACTGCCCTTGCAAGCCATTTTAAGCCTAGCCAATTATCCCTTGTGAGACTCAAATCCTGCACCTTGTGTTTGCAAGGCAAACACCTTAACCATTAGGCCACCCTCCCAACTCCTCAATGTAATGCATGTAACTGCTCATGTACTATCTGAATTAAATGCATCTGTATAAAAAAAAAAGATCCTGTGTGTACGATGATTTGTGATCTTCAAAATACTGTTCTGGAACTTGAGAATACCTTAACTGTCCTGGAATAATGCTCTAGAGGGTTTGAATTAGGTTGTCTGCTTTAGAAGATAATCCTAATTCACTGGATCTAACTTTTGCACTACCTTAATTGTGTGCTAAACCTAAACATAGCCCTGCCACCAAACCCAACACATTAGTGGTGCTCTTGAGGAAAGAATGTTTACTGACTTAAACAAGACAAACAGTGACTCTTCATACTTACCAAGATGCAAGTGTAATACTGACTCTCTCTTTCCATAGCCTTTACTCTAACTGTAACTTGTGAACACTCACTCACATGTGAGCATACACACACCCATCCATACTTACCATTAATGTCAAAACTTTTGTTATAAACAGAAGTTCAAGCATCACCACCTACATTTAATATCCATAATTCAATTCTTCCTGCACTTGCCATTTGCTGCATTTGACCAAGTCTGACACACAAAATGGCATTCAACTAAACAGCATATGACTAATGGTATGGTAACCATAAAAACAATTCTGTCAATAATTATCAACTTAAACACAGGCAACCTGTAAATGGTTCATCTCCCAGGCCGCTGCTTACACTTATCAAGGTATTAGAACTTGTCAGAGATTTGGATGCAAGACTAACCTTAATAAGGCCCTTGTGGTCCTTAGCCTAGTAAACTCCTATGAACCTATACACAACAGATGATTATTAAAGAGTTGACCACAGTCAGTTCTTTAAGAGTCCCATTGGAAAGCAAAAAAATCTCAAAAATAAGCCTAACAGATTTTTGTAATCTTAACAGTAATACTACTTTTAACTCCAGCACCAGATTATAGAACTTACAGTTTACTGATTTCTTACTCCCACACATACAATATACCTAGCAAAAATGCTATAATAAATCCACTTAGGATGTAGTACATAGTAAATAAGTGTGTGTGTGTGTGTGTGTGTATATATATATATATACGTATATATATTTATATAACTATTACTCTATAATGGTAAACTACACATTTTATCAAAAAATAAGTTACTTTACCTTTTGTACAACCATACAACCATATCACCAGAATACACACAAATCCTCAGGATTACAAAATACATTACCATCTACCTAGCACCATTCATTCATATCTTCTGCTTGGATTTCCAAAAAAAGAAAAAAAAATACACTTCCAACAAAAACAAACATTGATTGATCTACCCACCATAGCCTTCAATGTGGGGGCTTTGTCCCTACACCACTTGTATATTAATTCCATGATCACATAAGCACAACTAGAGTGAAATCATCAGTGCCCAATTAATGGTAGCAAGTGTGACCAGACTGATGGAAGAAACACTGAATTAAATAAGAGAATTTAAGTACCTTTATCCGCACTTTTTTTTTTCAAAAAATACAGTATTTAAATTGATTTTAACTGTGTTGCAGGAATATTAACTGAACTGGAAGTTAGTCAGTGTTTGCTGAATTTTGTTATTTGCTAGTAATTCCATGTGTGGGGGCAACCACATTCTTTGATTTCCTGTCCTTGCCTATTTAAGTGGTACAGTGTGAAATATTTTCTGCTTAAAAACCTCAGCTTTGGCCGGCTAAGAACTTGCTGTATTCAACTGGACGTATAAGAGAATTTAAGTACCTTTATCTGCACTTTTTTTTTCTAAAAAATACAGTATTTAAATTGATTTTAACTGTGTTGCAGGAATATTAACTGAACTGGAAGTTAGTCAGTGTTTGCTGAATTTTGTTATTTGCTAGTAATTACAAGTGTGGGGTAGCCACATTCTTTGATTTCCTGTCCTTGCCTATTTAAGTGGTACAGTGTGAAATATTTTCTGCTTAAAAACCTCAGCTTTGGCCGGCTAAGAACTTGCTGTATTCAACTGGACGTATAAGAGAATTTAAGTACCTTTATCTGCACTTTTTTTTTCCAAAAATACAGTATTTAAATTGATTTTAACTGTGTTGCAGGAATATTAACTGAACTGGAAGTTTTGACTCTGCTCTTCAGTTAGTCCCACCCACCTTCCCTGTTTTTGTTTTGGTGTTAATCTTAGTGGCCTTGAAACTGCCCGCCCCTCTTGTAAATTTGTGTTTGGATACTCCTTCTGGGCCCATCTCATTTGCTCACTCAACTGAGTGCAGTGAGATCATATTCTGATTTAAGGCACTCCTACTGTGTAGAAAGAGAGCATCTGGGAAACAGAAAAAAAAATTAAGCTTGTTTCCTGCCTTTCCTGTTAAGTGGTATAGACTATTTGTAGGCTTCTGAGCCCCCAAGCCCTTCTGTGTTGGAGGGAAGCCTTCTAGCTTAGTTTTTTTTTCTTATAACTAGCCAGTTTTCCAGTTTCAGCACTCAAATCTGTTTCTTTGATCTCAGCACTTGTTCAGAAAAAAAAAAATGTCATCTGCTTTTACTGTACTTGTGCTTCTACCTACTTTATTTTACTTTTGCATAATCTTAAAAGTACTCAGTTGTATTTATTACTGCTTGGTGTAACTCATTCTAAGCCTTTTGGTTTAAACACTTGGGCTTCGGACCAGTTGTTTTACACTGAGAGGGTTTGTGGTCTGCACTGTAGTGGCAGAACAGGTAGCTTACATCCTTCTAGGTTGGGAACTGCTGATTGAGGGCTCAGTGTCTGTTATTCTAAAAGTGTATTAATTCTGGTTTAAGCACTTGGGCTTTCAGGCCAGTTATTTTACATTAAGAGGGTTCGTAGTCTGCACTCTTTTGGGAGGAGAGGCTGGACTCTGCCCTTCTGAGCTGGGAATTTCTGGTTAAAGGCTTATAGTGCATGCATATCTGAACTGCTTCTTACTGAAGTTGGTGCACCTTGTTTGCTGTGGCATAGACTGGATTCGGGCCTGCTGGATCTAGCTTTGTTTGTGTAACTTGAGCACTAATCCAGGCATTCTCTAAAGTATTCAATTGTATTTATTACTGCTTGGTAGTAACTTGATTAAAGTGTAGCTATCATTCTAAGTCTTTTGGATTAAGCACTTAGGCTTCAGACCAGTTGTTTTACATTAGGAAGGTTTGTGGCATGCACTGTGGTGGCAGGACAGGTAGCTTTCATCCTTCTAAGTTGGGAACTGCTGATTGAGAGCCCAGTGTCTGTTATTCTTAAAGTGTATTAGTTCTGGTTTAAGCACTTGGGCTTCAGGCCAGTTATTTTACATTAAGAAGGTTCGTGGTCTGCACTCTTGTGGGAGAAGAGGCTGGACTCTGCCCTTCTGAGCTGGGAATTTCTGGTTAAAGGTTTATAGTGCCTGAATATTTGAACTGTATCTTACTGAAACTGGTACACCTTGTTTGCTGTAGCATAGACTAGATCCAGGCCTGCTGAATCTAGCTTTGTTCATATGCTTGTTGTTTGTTTGCTTGTTATTTCCCTGGAATGCTAATTCCACCTAATACATGGCTTCTCAGCGCTTCTGTGGATCACTAGTGATATCTGCATTGCTTACTGTACTTATTTCCTTGTTTCACTTGAAAGAAAGTTACTGTTTGTCGTTTTTGCATTTAAGTTACCTGTAACACATTGCACTTAAGTTACCTGGCACTTGCTCACTAAAGCAATTATATAAGTCAGCACTAAAATTAAAAGCACTACACCCTCACTCCCCACTGGCCCTTGTTTTCAATTATTAAGGAATTCCCAATATTATTCTAGCATGTCCAAAGGTCAGTTGTCAATCTCCTCTCCGGTCCAGCTGGTGAATCTGGGAATCTTGAGGCAATGTTACAACTGCCTCGTGTACACAGACAACCCTCTCCTCCTCCCAACAAATTCCAACACATGTCAGAGATGCAACCATATAGCCAAAATGGAGGCTAAGCTCTCTCAACTCAGTACTGGCATAACCAGTCAGGAGGAGAAGGAAACCACACTCACTACAATTCCAGTCTCACATAGACCTACCACGACAGCAAACCAAACACATAATCACACAAAAACATACTCGGAGGCACTAAATAAAGATCTGCCTAAGCAGCAGAGACCTCCAAAGCAGACACCCAAGCAACCGCTACCCCAAAACAAAACACGTGCAACACAGATCTCACAAAGCCAGTGTGCCGAACAGTCATAGCCCTTAAGACTAAACAACACACCTGATACACTTGTAATAGGTGACTCTATCGTCAGGCACACTGACGTCCCGCTCACCAGGCTGAACAAGGAGAGGGTCACGGTGAGCAGCCTGTCAGGTGCTAGGATCCGCCACATAACACAAGCACTCAGGTCACTCCAAGGCAAGTACAAATATGACTCAGTCATTGTCCATGCTGGTGTGAATGACCTGAGACGTACCTCCCTGGACTACATGAAAAGAGACATAAAGGAGCTCTCTGAGCATGTAGCCCAGGTCAGTATGACCCTGACCTTGAGTAGCATCTTACCCTCACCAAGAATGATGCCACAATATGAAGACAAGATGATCAATTTCAAACCTGGCTTAAGTACTGGTGTCATTCAAAGGGGATCCAATGCCTGTCAGCTTGGGATGATATGCTCGACAAGCCACGATGCTTCGCTAGGGACGGCTTGCACCTGTCACTCCTGGGCTTTCGGATATTGGCAAAGGCTCTTGCTACCCCCATAGTGCCTTTTTTAGGCATGGCTCAAAAGACAAACCCACCTCCATAGGTATCACAAGGGATAAGAAACTAAGAGTAATGCTACTCAACGCCAGAAGTCTAAACCTCAAGATGCATGCACTCAAAACTCTCCTTAGCATGGAGAACATCGATATCTGTGCAGTAACAGAAACCTGGTTCAGGGCTCCCGAGAGCACCCCGCACTACCAGGTTATACCTCATACCATGCTTTTCGGCCCCAAAACTTGGACCGAACCACAAAAGGAGGGGGAGTATTGATATTCATCAAAGATACTCACACCTCCAGGTTGGTGGCAAAGCACGAAGCATCAGAGACTATCCATGTGCAACTAACAGTGGGTAAAACTGCCTTCCAGTTTATAGCCTGCTACAGACCACCCTCCCAAACCCAGGAACCCCACTCGGCCTTCCTGAGAACACTGGAAAATATGAAGGTCTCTCCAAACACCATTATATTGGGCGACTTCAACTACCCAAACATAGACTGGGAGCATTACTCTAGCTCCAACACCCTAGCCCAAAGGTTCTTAAAATTTATAAACTCAAATGCTATGGAACAACTTGTTACCACTCCCACAAGAGGGGAAAACATACTGACCTGATCATCACCAACATGGGGACTCTATGCTCCAGACCAGAAGTGTATCCCTCACTGGTAAGATCAGACCATAAACTAATCTCACTGGATATTCACATCCCGACCCCACCCCCTGCCCAGAAAACCACAGTGAAAAACTTCTCTAAAGCAAATTTCACACTCCTCAAAACCAAGGTGGAATCTCACTGATGAAATTAGGCTTGAAGTTACAGCCAAAAGGATAAACGGGGTTTATAAACCTATCTTGCAAAGCCATGTACTACTTGACCTTAGTTCTAACAACACACTACTGTCACCCATTGAGTGTTCCCCCTCTCCTAATGACATCTCTCTGACCAACCATGTACGCGATTTTGCCATTAGTTACGTCCACACATTTAGTCTTAACACTCAGACTACCACTGCATTGATTAAGAAAAACTGGCAATTTATCTTGGGGAGTCCTGGCCTCTCTGAGAAATTAGGCCCCTGTCCTAATTTTGTCTTCAAGAGGAACAACAATCTTAAGGAACTTCTACAGAGGGACCTAACTAAAAACCTTTAACAGGCGCACAGGGATGTACCCATGTGGTTTTGCAACTGG
Organism: Protopterus annectens; assembly: GCF_019279795.1. NCBI lineage: Eukaryota > Metazoa > Chordata > Ceratodontiformes > Protopteridae > Protopterus > Protopterus annectens. Next base: position 940,930,717 of record NC_056748.1, read on the forward strand.
TGTTACAAAATGAAGGTAGGGCAGACCTACACTATAAGGGACAGGAAGTTTTAATCCAAGCTCCACTCAACTGTGAAAGTAGATCAGTTGTATACCTGGCTCTTTGTGATTGCTGTCCCTCATTTTATCTGGGAAAGACTGATCGCAGACTTAGGGACCGTGTCTATGAGCATATGTATGCAATTAAGAAAAACTCTGACGTTAACGCTTTGGCTAAACACATTGCCAACCACCCTGGGCACTCTTTCTCGTTTATGGCCATAGATCAAGTGACCAATAACATCCGGGGAGGCCCAATAACTCTACTCTTAGAAGTACGTGAACTGGAGTGGCAACTGCGTTTAGACGCATTTTGCTACCCGGGTTTAAACAAAAACTGTAACATCTCAGCAGTACTCAAATTGAGGAGCTATTTAAGGTAGTACCCCCCTTTGTAGATATTCCTTACTTTCTTATGCATACATAAAGACTTTTTTTTTTTTTAAAACATACAAAATTTTTTTGTTTCTGACTTCATGTGACGTGCCTTTGTTGTAGCACCTCTCATGTTAAATATTGCCTAGATTTTAGTTATTATTGTTGTTTATACAATAATATCTTTAAGGTACACAGTTGCTCATTATGGTTCATACTTATAATGGATTACCATTACTTTTTTACTAAGATTTAATCCATTACTGCATATTATACTTACTTTTTTATGAGTTGCTATTTGAATGACTTTTTATGTTGATTTTTACTTTAACGTTATGATTTCTTTCACATATTTTAAGAATTTTAAATATGTCATTTTAAATTTTATGTTTATTTCTTTGGTAACATTCCACACTTTGAAATGCTTATTACTAACATGAATTAATGTTTGCATTTTCTCTTTGAGGAACAAGTTGTTCTTGTGAAGGCTTCTACTTGTTTACCAATTACTACAATGAGTTTCACCTTATCATGTTGTCATTTCCCTTTTGCTTTGTATAAAAGGTGCACTTTACCTCATTGTTAATTTGTTTTCTCTGAGGAAGCTGCACCTTTGTGCGGCGAAAACGTTTGTGATAAATAAATTCGTTAAGACTACCTACTTGTTGTTGCTGGTACAAGGGCTCCGTGGTACGTTTTTGGATTCCAGTTGTTCTTGTCTTTTGCATTTGCCTATACCTCATACCATGCTTTTCGGCCCCAAAACTTGGACCGAACCACAAAAGGAGGGGGAGTATTGATATTCATCAAAGATACTCACACCTCCAGGTTGGTGGCAAAGCACGAAGCATCAGAGACTATCCATGTGCAACTAACAGTGGGTAAAACTGCCTTCCAGTTTATAGCCTGCTACAGACCACCCTCCCAAACCCAGGAACCCCACTCGGCCTTCCTGAGAACACTGGAAAATATGAAGGTCTCTCCAAACACCATTATATTGGGCGACTTCAACTACCCAAACATAGACTGGGAGCATTACTCTAGCTCCAACACCCTAGCCCAAAGTTTCTTAAAATTTATAAACTCAAATGCTATGGAACAACTTGTTACCACTCCCACAAGAGGGGAAAACATACTGACCTGATCATCACCAACATGGGGACTCTATGCTCCAGACCAGAAGTGTATCCCTCACTGGTAAGATCAGACCATAAACTAATCTCACTGGATATTCACATCCCGACCCCACCCCCTGCCCAGAAAACCACAGTGAAAAACTTCTCTAAAGCAAATTTCACACTCCTCAAAACCAAGGTGGAATCCTTCAAAGTCCCTGGGCCTGTGGAAAATATGGCCCAGACCGCAGAATCTTTATAAACACATTCTATGAACACCTTCAGGAATGCATGGATCATGCGATCCCAAATAAAACCAAGACCCAATCCTCCAAAGGCAGACGTCCTGTCTGGTGGACCCCAGCCATAAACAAACTATACAATAGAAGAAGGAAGCTACTAAATGATAGAGCAAAATCCCAAAAAGGGAAGGCATCACTGATCAGTATTAGCAAAAAACTATGGGCACTCATAAAATTGTCTAAGGCCAGCTTCGAGAGAAAAATTGCACAGGACACTAAGGATAATCACAAGGCTTTCTTTAGTTATGTTAGGAACCTGGGTGGTAATTCCCAGATATGCTCAGAATTAGTCCAAAATGACAAAAATACACTGAACCCACAGACATTGCCAACATCCTAGCTGACAGGTTCAGCGCAAACGTCCCCTCCCCACCCAAAGGGCAAATATCTATCCCAGCAGAGTGCTTGCCCCCCTGTCATCTCAGATGCTCAGGTAAGAGCCGCCTCTCCAAAGCAAAAAACACAGCATCAATGGGACCAGACGGTGTCCCGGGCTGCGTCCTACATGAACTCCAAGAAGAGCTAAACCCAAACATAAAACTACTGTTCAATCTCAGCCTTACTACAGGATATGTGCCCAAAGAGTGGCGTACAGCAACAGTGGTCCCTCTCCATAAAGGTGGTGCCTCAACGGATCCTGGAAACTATCGCCCCATAAGCCTGACTAGCTTGGTCTGCAAAGCTATGGAAAGGATCATCATGGACCTCATAAATAAAGATATTGGGGACCTACAGACACTGGATCCTACCCAGTTCGGCTTTGTTAAGGGCAGATCCTGCCTCTTAAACCTGGTTGATTTCTTTGAAACAGTCACCAAGGCCACTGACGAAGGGAAGGTAGTCCACACAGCCTACCTGGACCTCGCAAAAGCCTTCGATACAATACCCCACTCGGGCATTATAGATAAGCTCACCAGCTTAAATATAAACCCCTATGTCACTAGATGGATTGCAAACTGGCTCAAGGACAGAACCCACATGGTTAGAATTGCTGGAGCCATGTCAGACTCCAAACCAGTTACAAGTGGTGTCCCACAAGGCTCAGTCCTGGGACCTCTCTTGTTCGGTATATATTTCTCGGAGGTACAGGCCAACACGGAAGGACTGTGGCTGACCAAGTTCGCAGATGACTGCAAACTGGGCGTCATAATCGACTCTCCAGCCGACACAAGCATCCTCCAAAAGGGCCTCATAGAAACAGACAACTGGTGCTAGAGCCATGGCCTCAAGCTAAATGCCAAAAGTGTATAGTCATCCCTTTGGCAAAACAAAGTGCCCACAAATTACCACATAGGTGGTAATCCATTAAGTACAGATGAAGTAATTAGGGACCTGGGGACCCAAGTTGATAGCAATCTCTCATTTGACAACCACGTGGCCAAAGTGGTTAGAAAAACATTTTATATAGCCCACCTAATCATGAAGGGATTCACATCTAGGTCAGGCGAGGTCGTCGTGCCTCTTTACTCATCCCTCATCAGGCCCATAATTGAGTACAATGCACCTTTTGGGATGTACCTTACCAGACACCTGCAGCAACTGGAAAGACCCCAAAAGTACTTCACCAAGAGGATCAAAGGGCTCAAACAGATGCCATATGCTGCCCGGTTAAAGAAACTCCAGCTCTACTCAGTGGCATACCGCCTGTTCAGAGGCGATCTGTGCCTGACGTATAAAGCCATGTCCAACCCGGAATTAATGGACATGCTGCACCTCAGAAAATCCAAATCCCATCGAGCTACGCTCGAGAGACTTGAACCTCAGCACTGAAATAAATAGGACATGCTGGAGGGACAGATTCATAACCCAGAGGCTCCCTTCACTCTGGAATAAAATCCCAGTCCAAGTTAGGCAGAGTCCCTCATTGACTCTCTTCAAGAGGAATCTTGATGAGTGGATGGGAGATCGTAGGTTTACCCCGGGTATCACTTCTGTGTCACTGTTAGACAGAGGCACAGTATACTAACCTCGAAAAAGGGCATAGCAAAATAAATTTAAAATGGGTGGCGAAAGCCAAACACATTCTGGCTAGGCTTATAAATGCCCTAGGGCAGATAGCCTAGTATGAACCTATGAACCTATGAAATGTTGACAGTCTAAATGCAGTTTGACATATTAGCAACCACCAAAGACTCACCTTTTATATTTAATGCTCATTTTGTTTAAAGTGAATTACCTGTTAGAAAATGAAATGTAAGAATAATTTCTGTATTAAGCCATTTCCCATAAAAAAAAAAAAAAAAAAAAAAACATATGTACAGGTACAGGGCAACTGTTACTGTCTGTATATTTGTTCTTTATCATTAACAATTCTCTGCTCAAGAAGCCTTGCTTTTCACTCAGGTCTCTCATGCACTTCACCACAGATTTTTTTACTATATTTCAGACTGTACCCAATAGTGTTACATAAAATTCTATACTTTATCACTGTCAGCACATCTATAAAATTATCCACTTAGCCACGTATACCACCTGGTAATACTCAGTGCTACTTGTATAAAATTTGCATCAAGCAGTACCTAGTAAAATTCAGAGCTGTATAAAGCTCTACCATTTGGTAGTGCTTTGCACACACTGTACCTTTATTTGCTTTCGTTTGTAAAACAATGGACTTACGTGCACAAATCTTTTATCAGTTTCTACCAAAAAGACATATTTCAGAAGCTGTTTTGGATATGATGTAGTTCCTTCCATAAAACATTAGCAGACAGTTATTTCTACTTGCTAAAAACACCAAGAACAATTCACAAATTAAATAAATGTCTGGCTCTGGTAAGCACTATACTTTTCCACTGTTGCAAGACACCATACTCTGGCTCTGAATCTGGTTTAGCAGCTTGTTAATATTTCATTTAGTATACAAGGCCATTATCAGCTTTACACAGAACAAGTATTTCAGCTTTTATCTTTCACTACAAAATTCTCCATTCATGATAAGTTAATTTTTCTAATGCATAGTTTATTTATAGGCTACATAATTACCCAGTAGAACATCATAGAGCAGCTAGCACAATGCAGAAATACCACTGACTTTACTTCTGTGCCACACAACCTTTGGACTGCTTCAGAAATAACACACAACTGGACCAACGTCTTTATTACTTCTGAACTGTTTCAGAAATACCCTACTGTTAGCTTCAGTAGCATGTTTCCATATTGATTAGACTTTACATTTAGATTATAGTTAAAACATGTAGTGTAGCAAACATTTTCCATTGCTGCTTGACTTGTTACTCTCTCAAAAACAGTGCAACACTTTTCTCAGTATACTGCAGTACACACACACTCCACAGTTGTCTGATACTTCCTCAGAAAGGTCAGTACAGTAATTTTCAGCACACTACTGAACACAGACATTGGACTGTTACAAAGCATTTCCAATTCTCTGTGCATTTTTAAACAGAGTGCTTTTCCACTCATTACATTAACTATGGGAACTTTTACAGGCTTTTTCCAATTCACAGGTAATTTGAAAGCACAACATTTAATAGTTCATTGATCACATTTCTATATTTAAAATGCAGTTAGCTATTCATTGCAGTTTGGAAATTCATCACTGTTTTCCTTTGTTTGCTACTTGCCTCAGTAATTACATGCTTGTTTTGAGTACGTTTCATACTGAAAGAACATGTTTCCAACATATTTCTTATCATATCTTGGTGAGCAACCTTTCAGTTATTTCATATCATTTTGTTAGAACATATATACCATACACTATTTTTTAAATGATTTAACAAATAATTATGCTAATTTTTCTCTTTCGGCCTTCTATAGCTCTCTCTCTGGATGTGGCAAGAGAGAGGCTTCTCACTCCATTTAGCATTCAATTAAGAATTTATTAACGTGCTTAACAGTCCACTTTGAGTTTCACATTTGTTAGACTCACAATTTGCCAAAAAGAAAGACTATATATACATACACACACACACACACACACATATATATATATATATATAATATATATATATGTATACATATACATATACAGAGAGAGACGCACAGCAATTCATCATGAAGCACTGAAGCACACATTTAAGTCTCTCTCTCTCTCTCTCTCTTTACTGGTGGGGATAACAGGAAATCAAATCACACCAGGTCAGTACTTGCAGGCAGAGATGTAAGGATCAAAATATAGTAAACTCTGGTATATGAGACCAAACTTTGACTGCTGAGTAATTACCAGTGGAATACTGGCAGCCACTGGAGATACTGCTTTATTTTCCAAGTTTGCTTTTCTCCTTAGTTACTCACCCATCTGAAAATAAAAAGTAAAAGCAATTGCTTATTAAGCCATGTTAAATCAAAAAAGTCTCTCACAGGAAAATAATATCTCACCCAGAGCTGTAGCTCATTTGGCACAGTCTGTCGCTCCCCGATCATAGTCTTACAATGGTAATGTGACATTATAATATCCTGAATCTATGCTCCTATGCTCTACAAGAGAGCAAAAAAAAAAAAAAAAAAAAAAAACTTCTCTTTCAGACTCATGCTGTATAGGCCTCTGTACATGTCTCTTCACAGTATGTCTTCTGTTTACCACATAGGCCCACATTGCTTTCTTTCTTTCTGACCATCACTTTTATAAGACAAAATGTAGGGCAGGTGTAATGGCTCCTTTCAGACTTTACTGAAACTGTAGCTCCACAAACTCTACATCAATATCTCTGTGTTTGGTGTGTGTGTGTGTGTGTGTGTGTGTGTGTGTGTGTGTGTGTGTGTGTGTGTATATGTATGTCAATATATAGCTGCGTGTGCATATATGGGTCCCTCAACATGGATTGATTCTGTAGTTAGTCGACAGCTCTTCTTAGGATCACAGCTGGTTGACAGAACAACTGATCAGTGTACCAGAAATATGCCCTTTTCTCAGTATTGTGCAGTCTTAGAGTTTGTATATAGAATTAGCAGGGTGTATATGTGTGTATGTGGGGGGCTTGCCTCGCTGCAAAAAAACCCACCTGTTTTTGTTGTGCATACGCCAAGGTTATATCTCACAGCATACATGCTTGAGCGTCAGTATTTTTTTTTTAATTATTGGTCCCGTAATATTTTGACGTTCTGATTATTATACATATATCCATGGTTCATCTTAATTTGGTTGAGTGCTCCTAATGTTGAGAGCCTCCCTGTCTGCCCAGTTTGGTCTACAGGAAAGCTGTCTACAGTTGTTCGAGATCACTTTAATACCATGGTTGGGGAATTTGCTCTATCCCCAATATTGTGCAATCACAGAGTTGGTGTGTGTGTGTGTCTATACATATATATATATACACATACATACATAGATTATATATATATATATATATATATATATATATATATATATATATATATATATATACACACACACACATATATATATATATATATATATATATATATATATAGATACATACATACGTGTATATTATATATATATTTAGAGGGAGGTGCGGGGTTGCCCCATTAAAAAAAAAAGTTTTATGTGCATGTTCCAAGACTGTGTTTGAACATGAGCTGTGTGTATTTGATGTTTTTTTTCTTTTCTTCAATATTTTTGGTCAAATTTTTCTGTATAGTAGTATAGTGTGGAATATTTCTATGATACCTTCTGGACAATATCTGGAATCAAAATTGCTGTGAAAAATATCAATCTCAGATATGCATATAGCTGTAAGTGAGGAAGAGTTGAACAGTCTGATGAAGGTGAAAGTGGGCAATGCACAAGCTGGCTTGTTGCTTAACATAAAAAAAAATGTCCTAATGCTTGATCTGATGTTGTCAATCTTCATTCATTCTTCACTGTTGGGTTTCGGTTCTGTCCTCGGATCTGACTCAGCCATTGTATCAAGCTCGCACTAGCCAGAAACTCTCCAGCTAAGGCTACCCATAGTGCCTCTCTTCCCTTCAGATCTTGTTTGCCACGTAGAATTTTAGGATGCGTCAGCCATGCTCTCAAGCTATGTGCTAATTTTTTCTTCATAAATACCTTATTAAGGCTTGTTTTGATCTTTAAACTTGTGGACAAGCTAGTTTTTGCTGATTACTGTGCTTTTCTGTTGAGTGCGAGTGTTATATTTCTTCCCTTTTTGTCATTCTGTCGCTTATGGTATAGGCCCCTCCCTTCCCTCTTACCTCTGGTAATTCTGTTAATACCATTGTTGGTATTTCCCTTTTTCCCTTCTTTACTCCTTCAGGCTATTCTCTTTGCTACCATTGTTGGTACGATTCCCAAAAAAACTCTTCTTGTCTTTCTCTTTACTGGTGTGTGTGTGTGTGTGTGTGTGTGTGTGTGTGTGTGTGTGTGTGTGTGTGTGTGTGTGTGTGCGCGCGACAGAGTTGTTGGGTGTACGTACTTTTCTTCAACTACAGCATGGCAGAAAAACAGAAAAGTACAACTGGCTTTAAGCAGTGTGATGGATGTGGCAGAAAGATGCCCAACTCAGACGGGCATCTTTCTTGTGTGTATTGTTTGGGGGTGCCACACTTAGAAATACAGCCGCCGTGTGAACTCTGCAAGGGTTTCAGTGCTCGGACCCTTGCAGAGAGGTGCAACAAATTAATCCTCAAGGGGCTGTTAAAATGCCCTTTTAGTGAGGTTTTGTCTTTGGCAGAGACATTAAAGTCTCCCAAGAAAGAAGCTAAAAAGAGGATCCACTCTGTTCAAGCGCCTCCTAAATCCCTTGATTCAAAATCATCTAAAGGCCAGGTTTCCTCTTTCAATCTGAAGACTAAACTTTCAAAATTGGTACTGACAACCATTTTGGCACCAATGCCTGCAACTCCCTCCACGGTGCCGAGAACTATTAGGGAACTGACAAAAGTTACCTCAGTACCAACCCCTTCATCTGTACCTATGACTCTCTCAGCACCACCAATAATTTCCCCAATCATATTGGTTACTTCCCTCCAACACAAACAATTGGTCAGCCGACAGTGGTGCCGAAGCTCAAATCTTTACCCAGAACTAGGTACTCCTCATCTACTGACCATTTTTATGGTCAACAGTTGAGTCCCTTCATTGAACACCCAGAATCACCCTTGGGGATGCCTATTCGTTCCACCAGGAGCCTTTTGGAGCTTGATGTAGTTAGATTAGTGGATCAGCTCTTAGCAGCCAGAGGTCTTCCTGTCTCCTCTAGGACCTCCATCCCATCTGGAGCTGAGGTCTACTCTCCAAGGACTCCAGCCTATCTTCCTCCTTCAACCTCTCCACAGGTCTTGAAGCCCTCGACTTTCACGCCGCTCCCAGTGCCAACTACTTCGGTGCCAATGGTAGACCTCACCTTGATTCCGGAGCAGACTCTGTGGTCCTTGGCTCAGTCACAGCTGACCCACCCTCAGGACCGTGACTTGGCTGCCGACTCCAGGATCCCTAGTTTGGCGCCAATTTTTTCCCATGGCACCATCTATGGTTCAGGTTGCTTTGACAGTTCCAAGCCTTCTCGGGGCTCCTGGTCTGGGGGTGGGCTCAGAGCGGGGTGTGACCCTGGTTCAGAGGTTGTCTTTCTCGGTTCCGGGCTCCCATCCCTCTTCAGGTGAGCTTGCCTTTCAGATTATGTAGAGGGCTCTTGCCTTGGCAGGCTCACAGTTGCCACCATCTTCACTGGAGTGCTACATGTATGTATCCTCTGGCTCGCAGCTGTCACAACCTGCTACATCTGGGCAGCGGACACAAGAGCAGCAAGCCACCCTGCTGCAGGGTACCCTCTCTTCATAGTCCTCCTCAGACCTTCCCCCTGCAGAGCCACCCTGCAAGAGGTCATGCAAGACGAAGCACTTAGATTTTCCAGAAGAATCATGGTCACCCCCTGAAGATGTCTCCTTTGGAGACATCCTGGAAATCTTGAAACAGAGGGCTGATTGGAAGACCACCAACCCTTCCTTCGAGGAATCTGTTTTCTTGCAGGCCTTTCATACCCGATCTTCTACTTCCTGGGTGACCCCATCTGCCAATGAATTGGTCAAACTTATCAAGAAGTGTGCTTGGAAGGCCCCTGAAACTATAGAGCCAATTTCCCAGAGACCAGACAAAATTCTCACTGCACCAGAAGACCAACCCCACTGGTCCAAAGGTTTAGTGGTAGATGCTATGGTGGTGGTGGCTTCCACAAAGAAGGAACTTGCAGAGGAGAGTCCTGCTGTCCATCCTCCAAACCAAGAGTCTCACATGATTGACAGATTTGGGAAGTGGGTCTATGCTTCAACGACCTTTGCCATACGGTCACTGAATTTCTTGACACATTTCACCGTCTTCAAAGGAACCTGATTACTGAGCTCTCAGGGACCTTAGCAAGAGCAGTATCAAACGAGGTATGCAATAAGGTTGCCTCCTAACTTGCCATCCAAGAATTGATATCAAACTTGTCCATGCGGCTTATTGCACACACACACAGCCAAAGTCATGGCCAGGGCAGCAGGTACAGGCATTGCCATTAGGCGTCATGCCTGGGTGTGCTTATGTGACTTCACGGACCCTTTCAAGTCTTCCTTTGTCAATGCTGCTGTTAATGCTACCTCGTTGTTTGGCCCAAACATCAGAGATACATTAGCCAGGTGTGAGAAGAACGGAAAGGCCCTTTCTGCTGTGGGCGTGCATTTTCCACTCTTCAATGACCTTATTCCAGGAATCAGAGGGGTGGAAAGATGTGGTTGAGGAAGTCCCAAGGGGCTGTTTCATACACATGACGAGTTTTCCTCCTGGGGCAGAGGGGGTACTCATCAGGAAGACACTCCCCCATGGTAGAGGGGGTCCACGTAATCAGGCTTCCAGAGATTCTTTCTCTGGACAACCCTACCAACGCTCCTGTGCAGCGGCTTGATTGCTTACCTCTGGAAGCAGTCGGGGGAAGATTTTCTCTGCACCACTTAGCCTGGCACTCAATAACATCAGATTCCTGGGTGCAGACCATAATTACCAGAGGTTACCACATCCCCTTTGAACATCTTCCAAGATCACAAATCCCCCAATGTTCCACTCAGAGGGATACAGCAGCACTAGAAATTCAAAAGCTGCTTCAAAAAGAGTCATCCACACAGTCCCACCAGAACAAAGAGGATCCAGATTTTACTCAAGATTCTTTTTAATGCCAAACAAGACAGGGGAGTGGAGGCCAGTTCTGTACCTCAGTGTTTTGAACAAATTTGTTCAACAGTCAAAATTCTGGATGGTCATGGGGACAGTCAATCCTTCCTTTTCTGGAAAAAGATGATTGGATGTGCTCTATAGATCTTCAGGATGTATATTACCACATAAAAATGTACAAACACTCCAGAAGATACCTCCCCTTCCAACTGGTGGCCAGTCATTACCAATTTCAAGCACTGCCCTTTGGTCTCACCACAGCCCCCAGTGTTCACCAAATGCATGGCAGTGGTAGCAGCTCACCTAAGGCTACAAGGATTCCGCGTGTTTCCGTATTTAGACGACTGGCTCCTCACCGCCCCTACCAGGCATCTATTGCTACATGCCTTGGACTCTGTTCTATAGCTGGCAGAGTCCTTAAGCATTTCAATAAACATCAAAAAGTCAAAACTATCCCCCACACAAGATATAGAATTCAATGGAACAACTTTCAACACAAAATCCTGCGTGGCTGCTCTGCCTCTCCACTGACTGCAGAGGTTGAGGTCACAGCTTCAAGTGATACTCCCTCAAGACAAAATCCAAACTCATTTAGTCTTACAACTTCTGGGCTCCATGGCAGTGACGATCACCCTAGTTCCTCTGGTGAGGTACCAGATGAGACTGCTTCAATGGCTCCTAGCATCACAGTGGTCTCTGGATGTTTTGTCTTACTCAATCTGCATAACCAACCAATGCAAGCAAGACCTGTATTGGTGGATGAAGCCTGAAGAGAAATTATGGAGTCATCCCTTTTCACCCTCTCAGCCCAAGGCCATAGTGACCACAGATGCATCCCTGATGGGGTGGGGGGCATTATCAGAGAAAGAGAGTCCAAGGCACTTCGTCCCGCTTAGAGGCCAATCTGCATATCAACGTCCTGGAAATGAGGGCAGTGCTCTTAGCGTTGCAAGCATTTCAATCTGCCCACCCTTCAGGGACAATTGCTATCCAGTCAGACAACATGTCAGTGGTCTGGTACATCAACAAACAGTGGGGAAACAGATCCTACCCTTTATGTCAGGAAGCCCTAAGAGTGTGGCAATGGGAGATAACCTCTAACTGCTTTCTGATGGCAATGCACATTCTGGGGAATTCCAACGTGATCGCAGACTAACTGAGCAGATACGTTCTCCTGGCTTATGAGTGGTCTCTCAATCCCATTGTGGCAAAGAAGGTCTTTCCTTGATGGGGTCAGCCTTTCTGTGATCTGTTTGTTTCTCCAATGAACCATAAATGGAGCAGCTACTTTGCCCTGTCCCCCCTTTGGGGGAGTCCCCAAGAGATGCTCTCCTACACAACTGGCCTCCAGGACTGCTTTATGCCTTTCCACCATTCCCCCTAATTCCTCAGTTTTTAAAGAAAGCCCAACAGTTGAGAAGCAAAGTAATCCTCATTGCACCTTATTGGCCTCGTCAAGTCTGGTTCCCTTTCTCTGACCACATCTAGTCCATCGCTCGTGTACTCTGGATCAAACTCCAGACCTGTTGTCTCTTCCGCAGGGACTGGTCCATCCCAACCTACAAAGTATCAAGCTGACGGCTTGGTATCTCCACTTTCAGTGACTGTAAGGCAGAATAATCTATCCTCCCTAGTACAAAAGATACTTCTGGCTTCTCATAAACCATCCACCAGGCAACTTTACCTCAGTAAATGGAACGGATTTGTACTTCGGTCTCATGGAAGAAGGAAATGACAGATTTTTGGCCTCAATTGATAAGGTACTAGAATATTTACCAACCTTATTCCAATCAGGAGCCTTCGCTTTGACCATTTGAGTTAATCTAGCTGCTATTTCAAATTTTCATAATGGCTTTGATGACCTTTCCTTAATATCTCATCACCTCTGCAAAACCTTCCTAAAGGGCATTTTAGATTTGAAACCACCTTTTAAAGAACCCATCGAACCTTGGGATTTAACGCTAGTATTGCAAAGCTTGGTCCATCAGCCCTTCAAACCAGCAGCCTCCTGTGATATCAGATTTTTATCCTGGAAGGCCCTGTTCCTGGTGGCCATCACATCAGCCAGGAGAATATCAGAACTGCAGGCTTTGTGTGTGAAACATCCATATATCATTTTCACAAAGAGAGAGAGTATCACTTAGAACTAACCCGTCCTTTCTACCCAAAGTAGTATCGGACTTTAATATTAATCAATCCATAGACCTATCAGTTTTCTTCCCAAATATTTCAAACAAAGGAGAATATTGCTTACATTTGTTGGATGTGCACAGACAATTACGTTTTTACTTGGATAGAATGAAATTGTTTAGGAAATCAGACCAATTGTTCCTGTCCTTTTCAAGTACTCGAGTGGGCAAACCAGTTTCCAAAATTACTTTATCAAAATGGTTGAGAGATTGCATCACCTTTGTTTATGACCAAAATAAGCTGAACCTATCAACTAAGGTCAAGGCTCATTCTACCAGATCAGTTTCCACTTCAGTAGCCTTTCATTCTAGAGCCTCTATGGATAACATTTGCTCAGTGGCCACCTGGGCTACCCCTCATACCTTTATCACTCATTACAAACTGGATATAGTATCCAGGGGAAGTGCAGCCTTTGTCTCTATGGTGCTCAGGAACATCCTTCCGTAGGGCTACCCAGGACATAAAGTAGCAAGGGACTCCCAACAGTCAAGACTGAATGAAGATTGACAACATCAGATAAAGAAGTTATGTTCTTACCATAACGTTCCATCTGTGTTGTAGATCTTCATTCATTCTTGACATCCCACCCTCCAACCCCCATCAAAAGACTCTTGGAGGTTTGGATCTAGTCCTGACTCATAGTAGGGCAGTTGCTCAGACAAATCTTTCATATTTTATTTCTATGGGAAAACTTGATCTGAAGGGAAGGGAAGACAGGCAGTATGGGTAGCCTTAGCTCGAGAGTTTCTGGCTAGAGCAAGCTTGATACAACGGCCGAGTAACCCAACAGTCAAGAATGAATGAAGATTGACAACACAGATGGAATGTTATGGTAAGAACATAACTTCTTTTTTGCATATAGATAGGGAAGAAGGGGAAGCAGAGACAGATTTTATTTTCCTGCACTCTAAGAGCTCTGCAGATGGTGACTGCAAGTATGAAATAAAAAGATGATTCCATTTTGGAAGGAAAGCTGTGGCAAGTCTGATAAAATCTTAAAGAACAAAGACACCATACTGTTAATAAAGGTCCATATAATCAAAGCTACTGTTTTCCCTGAAGTAACATGTGGCTGTTGGATATGGACTGCAAGAATGGTTGTGTGCTGGAACATTGATGTTTCTCGTCTGTGGCACTGGAGAAAACTTTCTGAAAATTCTGGGGACTGCATGCAAGAAGATTTAATCGGTCAATACTTCTTCACTGGCAGGCCTAACAGCAAAACTAAACTCAAATATTTTGGCTATATAATACGAAAAGAGGAGTCAGTGGAGAAAACATTGATGCAGTGAAAAGACTGAAGACAAAAACAGAAGGGGGCAGCACCGGCCAAGGTATATGAAGAGCATTACTGAAGTAATTTATTTATTTATTTATTTACATTTGTTGACCGGGAGAGTCTGACAGGACACAGGTCCGTTTTCAGCAGAGGCCCGGGGAGAAAAGCTCCACATTCAAATGTTTAAGACGTTATACAATTAGAAAAATATATAAAACTATAGACACTGTTACAGCTGTAGAACATAAAACACAATTAAACAAAGTTGTACAACAGCTGTAGAACAAGAATTGAAATTTTAAGCCATAGTGACAGATGTTGAACATAGTTGCAAATGTAGAACAAATTCATCAGTTGGCAACTGAAACAAGTTGTTTGTGAGGTACATAACAGACAAATTGTTGCAATAAGAAGTTATTATTATATAGTAAGTAGATTAGGTTAAAGAGAAAATGAGGTTGCTATTATCAAGGTAGTTAGTGGGGTGCACAGAGAGAAGTGGGTGCTATTTCAGGGGAAGTTGCAAGGGCATATTCTGCAAGTAATTAAGTGTGCTTTTAGAAAAAATTTGAAGTAGGTGCATGATGTTACAGAGGTAATTAAGGATGGGAGGGAGTTCCATAGTTTGGCTATAGGGCAGGAGAATAATGCTTCTCCAGCAGAGTTATTGGCTCCTGTGACCAGTAGGAGGTTTTTGTTGTTGGATCTTAGTGGTCTGGTGATAAGATAGGGTTGGAGTAGATTCTGAAGGGATGGTTTTAGTGGATGGTTTACTAGTTTGTGGGCGAGTGCCAGTTGGTACCATTGAAGGAGGTGAGGGAACTCTAGCCAGCCCAGTTCTGCTAGTGAGAGACAGTTGTGACTATGGTAGGAAGCCCCTGTGGTAAACTTGGCAATTTTGTTGTAGCATGTTTCAAGTTTATGTAGATCTCATTGTCTTAGGTTTGTATATATTGGAGAGACGTAAAGTAGGGTGGAGATAAGGTGAGAATTTGCTACTGAAATCTTTGCGGCTCTGGTAAGTAGTTGCTGATTTCTATATAATGCTCCTAGTTTTTTGTGGACCTTTTTATGGTCATGGATATGTGAATGTCAAAGTTCAGTTTATTGTCTATTTCCACTCCCAGCAATTTGGTGTGTTCAGTAGGATGGATAGTGGTGTTGTCTTTTGCTGTGAAGTTAAAGTGAGAGAGGTTTTGGGTAAGTTTGGTGGGTTGGAAAATTAGTAATGATGGTAGAGTCATCTGCGTATTATATGAGAGTGCCACGTGGTGTGGCAGAGGCTAGATTGTTGGTGAAGATAGAGAAGAGTAGAGGTCCAAGGATGGACCCTTGGGGAACCCCTATGGAGACAGGTTGTTGGGGGGATAGGTCGTCCTGCCATACAACGGATTGTTGACGGTCAAACAGGTAGCTTTGATACCAGTTGGTGACTGATTGAGAGAAGGATAGGTTATTGAGAAGAGAGATGAGTTGTTTGTGAGGTACCATGTTGAAAGCTTTAGATAGATCTAGGAAAGTAGCTGAGGATAGATGACCAGCATTTTTATGTTGTAGGATAGTGTTAGTAAAAGAGAGTAGGGCAGTGGTGGTGCTATGGTTTGGTTGGAAACCATGTTGGGTATTGGAGAGGAGGTTGTTAGTGAGGAAGTGATCTGAGACCTGAAAATGGATGCATCTCTCTAGTATTTTGGAGAGTGGAGAGAGAATAGCTATGGGGCAGTAATTGGTTAGCTCTGTGGAGGGGCCGCCTTTGTGGAGGGGAATTATGTGTGATACTTTCCAAAGTGTGGGAACATAACTTTCTGATAGAGATCTGTTAATTAAGATGGACACTGGGTAGGCTAGAGCGTCAGCTGCGAGTTGTAGGTATTGGGAGGTTGTCTGCTGCTAGTTTGGTGGGTTTAAATTTAGTTAACAGCTGTTTTATTTTGGAGGTAGGAACAGGAGAGGATGAGAAGCTAGTGGGGAGATTGCTAGTTGAAGGTGTGGGTTTGAGGGGGGGGGTTGTGTTGTCTAGCTAGTGATAGTACGGTTTGTGTGAAATGTGTGTTGAAAGAGGTAGCAATATTTTCAGAGGAGTGAGCAATGTTAGGAGTAGAAGTACTAACCTTACCTGGGTGGAGGACGGAGTTTATTGAGGACCAGAATTGTTTGGGGTTATATTGGGAGTAGGTAAGGGCAGACTGGTAGTATTGAATTTTGTCCTGTTTTATTAGCTTTTTGACTCTCTTGCGAAGTTCTAGAAGTTTCTGTCTAGTAGTGGGGTTTTTGGTTTTGCGCCAGTGCTCCCAGGCTTTATCTCTTATTTTTATTTCAGACTTAGTGGTTTTTCTGTAGCCATGGGGATGGTTGGGCTCTGGTCTGGGAAACCCTTATGGGGGCGTGGTAATTAAGGATGCCCAGGAAGGTATTATTAAAGTAGTCTACTGTGTCATCTAGGCGGAGGTATTTTAGAGGTTCCCAGTTACATACTTTAAGGGATGAGCTGAATGAGAGAGGGTTAAAGTTTACTTTTTTGTGTATTTGACGGTAGATGACAGGTTTTGCTTGGTATAGGTGTTTTCTGAGTAGGAATGTTGGGGAGTGATCACTGAGGCTGTCTGTGAGGCAGCCTGCTATATATGACTAGGGGCTCTTATTGACTAGTATCCAATTCAGGGTAGTGTTTTGTTGGACCTTTTATTTATCCTAGTAGGTGACTGGACTAGCTGGGTGAAGCCATGAAGGTTTATATGATAAGTTGGGTGGTTGCTAGAACAGGATTGCCAGTCAGTGTTGAAGTCACTTAAAATTACAGTTTCTTGAGGGAAATGGTGGGTAGTCCAGCTGAGGAGGTTTTCTAGTGGTGGGATGTTTTGGCCAGGTGGGAAGTAGCATCCTATTATGTTGATGGTTTTATTTTGGTTTATTTTGAGATTGGTATATATTATTTCTTCCTTACCTATTTGGGGGGCTGCTATGTTTAAGATCTGGATGTTTAGACGCTGTTGATATATTATAGCTATACCACCTCCTTTCTTGTTTAGTCGGTCTACTCTTAGTATATTTTAACCTGTGGGGAGGATTTGCTCATTGGTGATGTATGGTTTTAGCCATGTTTCTTTAAGGATCACTATATCAAGGGAGTACAAGTCTATTGTGGCATGGAGTTCATGCACCTTGCTGGTTATACTTCTAATGTTTAGGCTTAGCAGAAGGAGGTCATTTGGTTTTCTATTGGCTGTGATTTGAGAGAAGTTGTGGTTGTTAGTCTGAGTTTGAAGGGTAGGGTTGGACAGCAAGGGGCCAGGTTTAGGGTGGATGTCTCCACTGACTGACAGTTTAGATATGGATGAGATTATTAGTTTTATCAATTTGTGAATATGCTTGCTTATAAAGGAAGTTCTATGATTGTGTTCTGTGGGTGATAGGTATGGTGGTAGGGTAGTTATGTTGAGTGGTGGAGTTGATTTATGTTTAGGTATTGTGGTTGATAGACTATGTGGAGTGTGCATAGGTAAGGTTTTCTGCCTGGTGGAAGAGTAGCAGAGTAGGGGTGAGGTATGAGTTGTGGTGAGTGTAGTAGTACAGTGGTAGTGGTTTAGTGGGGGAATGGTGGAGGTTTGGTAGGATGTGATGTAAGCTAGGAGTGTACATGCGGTGAGTATAGGTATAGTGTCCTTGCACATGTTAGCAGAGCAGGAGGGATAATAGTGGGAAGATGGTGGAGGTAGTGGTGGTGTAGAGATGTGGTTGGCTGTTTGAAAGATGGGAGTGGTTTCTGTTACCAATAAAGGTAGGACCACTGGGGGCAGATGGAAATTGGGGGCAGGGAGGGGAGTGAAGCAGGTAAGAAACCCTGTTCGTGAGATCACACACAGCCAGGAGGAAATCAATCGGTGAGTAATGGCTGCTTAGGGCTTTTTGTAGGTGTACAGAGGGTAAAATAAAGTTAAGGACAGCTTCTGTTATGAAGTGTCTAAGTCTAAGGACAAAAGGGAGTTCCTAAAGCTACAGAGGTGTCCTTTAGTGGTCAGGGAACCAGGCTGGGCAGCTAGATTCCCACTTGAGGTAATTAGCATTCCTGGGTAGCGAGCACTTTTAGGTGAAACTAGATTAGCACTTTTAGGTGAAACTAGATTAAAAAAAAACAGTCTGGTACAGGAAAAACAACTGTCGCCTCGGCTCGAACAGTGAAAAAATGTAAATTTAATACGAAACTCCACAAAATGCAGGTAAAAAACTCCACAAAAGACAGGTTAAGCGCTTTCATCTGACACGCAGACTTCATCAGAACAAAGATACTCAGTACTACATTCTTTATATACAAAAATTGGCGCCAAAAAACCATATCAAATAGCGCACTTAAAGATACACACATACATCATACATAAATCATATGCATTCTAATATAGTTAAATAAAAACATATATATTTTAAAAACATCTGTATTACACTATACAAATCTCATCTATTGTGATTTATACTAATTAAATAATTATGTACAATTAATAAAAACTTCATATATTGCTTGTCTATAAAAACTATTAAGACATAATTAAATATGGTTTTATACTTATTGAATCATTGATACCTGGATATCTGGTGGCATCAGAAAAAATCTGCCACCTACTTTCCTTCATACCCAACAAAGCTTTAATATTTCCTCCATAAGGTGAAATCCCCACTTTGTCAATGATTACAAATTTAAAATGATGTGTGTCCCCTCCATGTAGTATATGCCGATATAAGGCATTCTTTTTATCCTTGGTCCTAATGCAATATATATGATCGTAAATACGTCATTTGAACTGTCTCTCAGTCTTACCTATGTAGAATGCATTGCATTCTACACAGGTAGCCAAGTAGACCACGAACTTTGTGTTGCAATTACCACCTCTACTATATAAATATATTCTGTTTAGATTATCCAACTTGCATCCTTCAACCTCATTGATGAATTGACATTGATTGCAAGCTCCACATTTTTTAGTTCGTGACGTTCCCCTTTTCTTATCAATGCTATTAGATTCTAATAACTTCTTGATGTTAAATCCAGTCTTATATACTATCTTGGGATGTATACCTAATATCTGTATA
This sequence comes from Protopterus annectens, assembly GCF_019279795.1. Lineage (NCBI taxonomy): Eukaryota > Metazoa > Chordata > Ceratodontiformes > Protopteridae > Protopterus > Protopterus annectens. The sequence goes on from NC_056748.1 coordinate 940,950,163, forward strand.
ATATCATCGTCCCTAATAACCTGATTCCATTGCTCTCTAATGATAGCTTCTATATTGTATACTACCTGTGAGTACATCAATACACAAACCATATGACCCGGTTTTTCTTTTGAATTCATTTTTTGAGATGTATTCACACTACCAAAATTCCCTAATAAGGGCACATACTTTTTGCCCCACTCACTAGTGACGTACTCAACTACATCATTCAAAAGAGTGTCAGGGTATCCCCTGACCACAAACAATGATTTAATAAATTCCATTTCTTTTAACATAATTCCTCTAGTGAATGACATGCGGGCAGCCCTAATGCACTGCCCTTTAAAAATATTTTTAAACACATGTGGGGGATGATTACTGCTGTACTCCAGATAATCATTAGAAAAAGTCTCTTTCCTATATATACAGGATATAAATCCTTCGTCCCCATGACAAATGTAAGTATCCAAAAACGCAATCCCTCTAGTGTTAATGGAATGAGTAAATTTGAGAAAATCAGTTGTACTATTGATGTAACTAATAAATTCGGAAATCTTATCAGCAGGCCCTTTCCACAATACAAAAAGGTCATCCAAAAATCTGGTATAGTATTCTATATACTGAAAAAATTCAGATTTGAACAAGTATTCTGATTCCCATTTGAGCATCACCAGATTGGCAAAAATGGGAGCACAAGAGGCTCCCATTGCCACACCCTTAATTTGCTAAAAAACTCATTTTCAAAATGAATATAATTGTGGTCTAATACCAGCCCCATCATGTCAGTAATAAGGCAAATTCTATCCCAATCAAGACTGGAATATTTTCTTAAACTGCTGCTGAAATACTCAAGCCCCAAATCCCTTGGAATGCATGAGAAAAGATCAGCAACATCAATTGTGATGTAAATAAAGTTACTACTCCATAATTGGGATGTTAATTGCCCTAAAAACATCCACGAGTCTTTGATAAGGTGTGGGATATTTTTGTACACAGTCTTGACCCATTTGTCAATGGCAACGCCCAACGGGAAAGTTTTAGATTTGCTCCCTGATATTATAGGTCTAAAGGGAGGGTGTGTTAAGTTTTTGTGGACTTTAGGAATTCCAACAATCGTAGCTAATAATGGAAATTCTACCTTCAAAAATTGATAGATCTCAGTCGTAATTCTGTTATCTAACAAATATTCTTCCAATGCTAGATCAATGCGCTTATAACCAATATTGATCTCATTGAGTGAAATTGTATCGTAATTTCTTGATTGATAAAGGATTTTGTATATTTCATTAATATAGTCCATTTTATTAAATAACACAATCCCACCACCTTTGTCAGGCTTCATTAACCTAACCTCTTTGTTATTCACAAAATTTTTTAAACAATTGTATTCGTCCACTGTTAAATTAGCGTGCAACCCCGTTTTAATACTATGATCAGTCCTATACATTTTATTAAACCTATAGATGTCATTACAAACCATTTTCTCAAAATTTGCCACTTTCAAATTACTTTGGGGTATGTATGTACTCTTCTTTTTAAGCTCTTTAGGTACCAAATGGGTACTGTCAACATTATTTTGTCTGAACTGGATGGCTAAATTTAACCTCCTACAGTATAATTTAACTTCTAAAATGGTGTCCACTAAATTGAATCCTACTGTAGGAATAAATTTCATACCTTTTGAAAACACCCTAAAGAATTCGTCAGATATGTCAAAATTGATATAATTAAACACATTAAATCCATCTTTGGTGTAAATAATGTTACTTCGACTACTACCCTGTATTTCATTTATACCAGCTGCTTCTTCTAAAACATAATCGGCACCCCCCTGTACATTACTATAATCATCTCCTGACAGGATGGAATTTTCAGTGCCTAAATCAATTGGTTCATTCACAGACATTATAGTAGTGGTGTCAAATACATAATTATCATTTTTTAACCTATTTATCTCAATCTCCTGTTCCTTGATGCAAATGTACTTTTTGGTGGGGGATAAAACCTGCACCCTTGAAAATTCATATCCCTGTCCACATTTCTGTATTCATATCTACAATCTCTGTCATCGTCCTCTTTCAAATGATGTTTGGGCCAAATATATGCCCTATAATTAGCATATTGTTCAACATCACGGACTATCTTTCTATTTTTCCTTTCATATATCAATGCCGCTTTACGATCAGCTCCAGTAAACTGCTTATCATACAAATCATTCCATTGACTAAACATTTCATTGTTGACAATATCAACATTTAACTTGTCCACTTCTTGTACTAATCGGGACAATTTTTCATCATTTTTCTTTACCAACAATCTAATGTAACTAAATCCAAAACTGTCAAAGAATTTATTAAACTCTACTACATTGTCATGATTCAAGTCCAACCCCATTGGCACTTTAAAAAATCTAATACCTTTGGGTACAACTTGTAATGCTATACATTTACTAAAATAAGCATTTTCAATCTTTATATTTTTAATGGCTATTAATTTTTTACCCAAAGTGTAAATCCCAAAGGTATTAGATTTTTTAGCAGACACACGTTCCTCTCCTTCCTTGTTAGCCTCCGAAACACATGCATTCAAACCAGTCTCAATTTCTACAGTCAAAAAACTATAAGTAGCCTTAAAACCTTCCACCTTTGCCCTTGATCACATGCCTTCTAAGTACTTAAAAATTGCTGCTGATGCCCTAGTCTTTCCTATATCTATCCTAATCAACCACTCCTTCATCAAAAGCTATATTCAAACATTGCGGAAAATGTGCTGCATTCTTCGTTTCCGTAAAGGAGAAAACTCAAATGAGCTCTCATACTTCAGGGCTATAGTCTTCCTGTCTCTACTCTCAAAAATTCTTGAAAAGTGTATCCAGTCTCAACTTGTCAGTTTTCTCACTGTCAGCTGCCTCCTTTCCCCTACACAACATGATTTCTGTCCTTTTCATAGTACTTCTACAGCTCTCATTTAAATATTAATTAGCAGATGTTATAAAACTCTGGGAACTTAGCATAAACTCTTTTTTCCTGTATTTATCCACAGCTTTCAACATTGTATCCCACCATAAATTGATTAAAAAACTAGCTTCCTAGGGATACATGAAACATCACTATCTTGGTTATTCAAATACTTCTCAAATAGTAACAGGCAATAAAAATGGCAAAACGGCATATTTCCTTCCTTTTACAGTGGGTGACCCTCAAGGATCCATTTTTGGTTCCTTGTTATTCAGTATATTGATTAAATGATCTCCACCAAGCATCTAAACAAGCCACTATCATACAGTATGCAGACGACTTAATAATCATTTGTTGTACTAAAAACATAGAGAAATTAAAACAACTCACTCAAAAGTCTTTCTCTGCCATAGAGGCCTAGCTGTCTGATACACAGCTGCTCCTTAACCAGCAAAAACAAAATGTATCCTATTTACCCCAAATCATTTAACTCACTCCAAAAATAATTTCAAGATAATTTCCTGTAATAACCGCAGCATAGTAACAGTAAGTCAAAGTAAGCTTCTAGGAGTCACTAATGATGAAAACTTTAAAAAAAAGCTGATCCTCACATAAAACAAGCAGTAACAAAACACACACTCACTAAAAGCGGGACTATATTATAACATCGGAGTCTTAAAACTTTGAATGTTATAATATCGAACCATTTCGATTGAAAGACCATAACATTGAACACTCAGAATAGCGATTTTTTTCCCCAGGGAAAAAATTTGCTGTTCTGACAAACATACACACAACACAAGCACACCAAAATAAATAATCCACACACATACACTTCACAAAACCCATACACTAAACCATACATACACTACTAGCTATCCACTTACCTTAACCCAACCCTAACCCTAAGGTCCCTAACTATCGCACACTCACCTTACCCGCTCCCTAACCCTAAAGTCCCTATCGCACACTCACCTTACCTGCTCCCAGCCCTAAGGTCCCTATTGCACACTCACCTTCATTCACACACTTACCTTAACCCGGTCTGTAACCTTCACTTCACAGTTGAGGAAATAGCGAAACTGCAGAAACGGCCCACCGAATACTTTCCCTAGGAAAGTATTCAATATTCTGCAGCTTCGCTATTTTCAGCGTTTGGTGCATAGGGTTCAATATTATAACATTCGACGTTTTAAGACTTCGATGTTATAATATAGACCCCTAAAAGCTAGTTATACTCAATGGAGTCAAATAATACCTCACAGATAATGCCAAAAACAGTACTGCTCAATCTCTTCTCATTTCTGCACTGTTTTATGTTGCTCCCATCTTGATTAACTTACGATGCACTCAACTCTCTCTCTCTCTGTCTTAGAACAGTGCTACAATAAAGTGGTGAAATTTGCTGCCAATCATAATTATAGGACATATTACTGTTGGGCCCTAAAAAGTCTTCATTTGTAAGAGCTAACGCACTACCTTACACTTTCCTAACTAGTCACTTCTCGCAAAAGCATTTATTATCCAGACAAATGCCCTACTTTGAAATATATTCTCAAACTTTATAACCTAAACAGACAGCTGATATCCACTGACAAAATGATACTAACTGTTACAAAACCTAAAAACTCATCTGGTGACACTTGAACTCCCTTCCTCTCACTCTAAAAAAAAAAAAAACAAACAAAAAAAAGAAACAGTAAATCACAAACAGATTACCTAAAAGATACTCAGACCTGCACAACTTCTGGATGATAAATGTTCTCCCCTTACTTTCTCCTACTCTTTCCTAGAACTTTATTTTCAATTACTGGTCCAAAAGTCTCCTCCTTTTCTATACTGCTCCCTCTTCTTCCTTCTACCTATCCTAAATGTTCTGCTTCTCACTTCGTAATACTAACACTCCATTTCCTCCTTTTCTCTTCTCCTACCAAGTTCATTTCCAAATATGTTTCGTACATGTTTATGTGATGCTGCTCTTAATTAATGATACTCTGTTTAAACTGTATATATTTGCTGATTACTTATATTATTTGTTTACTATGTTCTTTATGTAATGTTGGAATTTTTCTGGAACTTTTCTCCTTTGGACTCACTTTCTGCCCAGTTGGGCTTTCCAGTAAACAAATGCAAGCATTAAATAAATAAATGAATACATATTTTTTTTTTTCAATTCTTGCTATATTTATTTATGAAGGCTTTAATCTTTATTTACTCACTCACTTTAAGGGCTTGGCGATTTCCTAAGAGTTCTCTTTTCTATAACTAGATCACGTACGGTTTGAGACCATAAAACGGTACCTGAAAAACAAGTTTTGTGCATGTGTTTGGCAAACTCTTCATCTGAGCATCAAAGCATCACTAAAGGACTGTGTTTTCCACACCTGGCCCACACTATACTGGAACTCCAAATGCAGTAAGTCTGTTACTAACATGTCTGGTTTATGAATAATGTGGCATAAACTCCATAAAGCAGTCTCTACACTCAGAGGAAGCTACTTGCAGAAACAAAAAAGTCTAGGTAAAAAAAAGAGAGACTTTACACCTATCAGCCCTGTAAAAGGGGGGCACTGTTAGTGAAATTTTAAAGGCAGGATAGAAAGTAAAATGTTAAGGCTGTGGCTGATAAACTAAGGAGAAACAGTCACTGTACGCAGAAGAGGCTAATTTTTTTTATTTTTATTTTTTATTTATCATTTGTTGACCGGGAAAGTCTGATTAGGTTCCACAGAGCCTGTTTTCAGCAGAGGCCCAGGGAGAAATGCTCCAGATGCATGTCTTTGGAATGTGGGAGGAAACCGGAGTACCCAGAGGAAACCCACGCGAACACAGGGAGAACATGCAAACTCCACAAAGAAGGCACCCCAGCCAAGAATCGAACCGGAGAACCTCTTGCTGTGAGGTGACAACATTAACCACTGCGCCGCCCGGTGGGTGAAACAAAATAATATGGGAGACTTCACACCAATTAGCCCTGTATAAGACGGCATTGGCAGCTTAATTGTAAAGGTTAGATGATATGGAGCAAACTAAAACGTAGAACATAATGTCTGAGTTTAAGGAAGCCTCCTAAAAGCAGGCACTGTTAAGGGAACATAAGCCCATTAAAAGAGGGCACTGTACCTGCTATATATAAAAGATAAAATTGATAGTTCACTTATTATTGCATGAATCTGAGGAAGCATGTAAAATGAAAGCATTTACAAATGTTTTGAATTTTATTTCTATTATGTTATTATAGTTTTAAAAAATCTTTTGTTGGGCTACTTTGAATTTGCATAAGAAGAAAATAAGTATTATAATGCAATTTTACTTACCATGAATTTTATGAAAATTAAACATTGTAAAGGAAAGAGGCAAGGATACCAGGAGGATCTACTCTACCAGCCTACTGGAGGGTAACTGGAAATATTCAAATAAGGTGGACACTACCTCCACCAATCCAAATTTTCCACCCTACCTGACTGCCCCAGCCCCTCTCCTCCTAAAAACCTTCTTAAGATAGTGTTACGCAGTTATCAGATGTGCCATGGAACTTACAATCAACTGGTCCAAACAACTGTATAGGAAACAAGGTCACTAATCCAGGCAATGAATAAATCGTACTTCTGAAAACTAGTTTAGGTTTCCTTGTTCCTCTGGAAGGGGGATCTTGTCTACCTAGGCAGACACCTCGGCTTGAAATCAGTTTGATTTCTTATTCTATTCTAGATTTTTGCCTTCATCCTAGACTCCAGACCACTGGAGAACAGAAGGGATTGTTAAGCCAGCTTGCCTGGTGAATCTCTGAGATTTTTACGATTAGTAAACCACAGACAAGTCAATCCAACTACAACCAGTTTCTACTATGCAACAGATTTGGTTTTACATTATTAGTCTTTGTCCTTGACCTTCCGCAGCAGTGGTTCTAGGTGGATTGACTTGTCTGCGGTTTACTGTTTGAGTTTGAACACTTTTTTTTTTAATTTTTATGATTAGGCAGACAGGATTTCAGCATGGCTCATCTAATAGAACCAGTTTTGCAATTAAGTGATGTATAAAAAGAAGGCTGCAGCTTTCTGTGGAGGGGGATTGTATATGTGGAACTTTTGTTGCAAGTAATGTGCTGCACTAAGAAAAATCACTGTGTATTATAACTGAAGAAACCCGGAGTCCTCTTACAAAGGAATCCAGAGAGCACAGATATTTACATGGAAGCATCAATGTGCTACAGCCATTAATTTCTGACCAGAAAGGAATTACTGGACTTTGTGTATGGTTAAGGGCAGGGTTAGACTTCACCCTCCTCGCACCATCATACTAATGAGTACTAACTCTGTCCATGCTCCAACCATCTTCCTTACCCTAGAATGACCCTTTCTGTACTACTACCACTATTTAGGACAATCAGACATAAGCCATACACTGCAGTATAAAAGCACAACACGAAATGTATTCCCTTTTCTAGCTTTACTCTAACCCTAACCTGCAAACACTCTCGGACACACTTCCACCCCAATGATGATATTCTTAGTATATACAAAACCATCTGCATTAAAATCGCAAACCCCTTCTTACCTTACCCATATGTGCGCAATGTACCTTCTGTTAACATCTACATGATTTGATAACAAATGCTCTTGATGAATTTTCGAAGCACTTCTCTCTGTCAACAAACTGACAATTTGAGACAAAACAAAATATACCCATACACACACTTTTCATGTCATGAGCTTTCCTTTCAGAAATGAATGTAAGAATGAGCTCATGAATACCAGTGTGAAAAATTATGCACGTGTGCATTACAGCTCAGATCACTCTATGTGATGGTGAAGAACTGGGCAGTCTGGAAGGATCTCCTAGTACAACTGCTGCTTTTGGAGTTGAGGGGGGTCATCTAAGGTGGTGTGGGTACCTTGTGAGGATGAATTAGCTAACCTTCTCTATGGGACTTGTACAAGACACAACCTACTGGTTGGGAGACACTTGCAGACCCAGGACATAGTTGGAGGGATTATACTTGTCAACTTACTTGAAAAATCTGAGCAGACATACCACCATGGACTCGAGGCTCTAATAAAATCAAAATACTTTAATAAAATCCTTTACTAAAAACGTGAAACAAGCAAAAGGATAAGCGGTTTCTACAGTAGCCTTCATCAGATCCTATCCAAATATCCAATAAAGATACTTAAAAACAATTATGAGCCAATCAGATTCTGATTAGACATGCCCTATTTCAAGTCACAGATATTGGCACATTTTAGACGTGTGCTCCCTCAAGCTGTACTGATAGGAGCACTCGGAGGTTGATTTTTAAAGCCATTTTTATTGGCCCTAAGACTGTCGTAAGGATGAGCTTCCTGAAAGAATATGATTGGCTCATAATTGTTTTTAAGGATATTTATTGGATATCTGGAAAGGATCTGATGAAGGCTACAGCCGAAAGCGCTTATCCTTTTGCTTGTTCCATGTTTTTAGTAAAGCATTTTATTAAAGTATTTTGATTTTATTAGAGCCTCGAGTCCATGGTGGTACGTCTGCTCAGATGTCTTTGACTATTGTTGTTGTTTGGACTACCTTCAGTAGCGTTACAATCCTTCTCTTTTTGTGTCAGCTTACTTGAGAAGTCTTGGAAATAATGTATCCACAGGATAAGATGAAGATCGCTGGAGTGAACAGAGAAATATAGTCAACTCTTCTCGGGTTGCCAGGAAAAGTGGTTTAGCAAATGGATGTAACTGCATGTAATAACCAATTAACACTGATGTACATAAAGGTAGAGTAACATGCAAAGGAGATATGAAATTGTCCTCAAAGGTAAAACGTGCATAACTTACTCATCTCCAATGTACAAATTAGGCCACACCTCATTGACATGTGTATATCTGACCCCTCCTTTCCAGAACAGACGTTCCAAATCAAAAACTCCAGGGGTTGTATACGAGTCATCAGGATCAACCTTCACAGCAACATAAGCATTTTTCTTTTGAGTCTTTGAGCCAACAGAGGACATCTTGTCATATAGAAGCCACCGTTTTCTTCTGTAATACTAGTACTGTATGCAGCAAACTGGAATAATACCTACAACAAAACACACAAAAAAATTGTTTCATCTAATAGAAATTTCATACTATAGAAAAAAAGCCCAATACATTTTGAAATAATTATCACTTGAATGACCATTATCTCTTGCATGATTTCACATGATGCAAAACTGGAAGTAGTTGAAATCACAGCTGCACTCAATAAAATCAATTATATTCTTGCCAGTTACAAAAGTCCATCTCTTGTCTCTTTCAGAGCACAAAGAATACTTTAGCCATTTACAAAAGTTAGCCATTGAACCAAATACCTTTCTTATGGGTGACTAACTATCCACACACACTGGCATGTATATATATATATATATATATATATATATATATATATATATATATATATACACACACACACACACACACACATATATATATATATATATATATATATATATGGATCTAGGACAGTTGATTGAAAGACCAACTGTTTGAATCCAACCCTACCGAACACCGTTTACTGAAACTGCTTTCACCGAAAAAGCAGTTTCGGTAAACGGAAGGTAAAACTCACACACGCACACACAAAAACAAAAAAAATACACACACCATGTTTACGCAGGGGTGCTTCGCCCCCTGCACCCCCTTCTTTTATATTCTCACTCTGAGATTGCACTACAGTGGGGAAAAGGGAATATTCCCTTATCCCCACTGTAGATCTTGCACACTACCGCTTCCCCCCCCCGATTTCCTGTACTTTTACGAAAGTTTCACGAAAGCACTTTTTTCGTTAAAAAGTGCTTTCGCGAAACTGTGACAGCCCGTTTCACTTTTGGTGAAACAGTCTTTCGGTAGACTGTCCTAGACCCATATATATATATATATATATATATATATACACTACTAACAACAAATAAGCCAAGTGATTTTTTTTACTTAATAAATGCCAAATACACTTTAACAAACTGTTCTTTTATATTCCATTAAACTGCAACATTACTAGCTGTGTTCACAAAAAGTAAAATTTGTATCTTTTTCACACTTTCCATTTTGTCTGTAGCTCCTAAATTCAGTACATACACTGCACCCCATTACTATTCCATTTTGGTACTGTGTGTTCATGCTGTATTTTGATAAAATATATTACGCAGAATTGTAAAATGTGACTTGACTTTGTGTTTCTTGACTTTTTACCTAAAATAACTTTGCAAATAAGAGACTCACCTAGAATGTCAGAGATTATTAAATTATCAGGCATATTAAAAAGATTGCATTTGGTGGGATATAACCTAAATGTTTCATATTACAGGATGCTGAAAATATATGGCAAAAGACAACTTTATGTACTTTTCAAAATATCTATAAATGCACATTTTTACTTGTAGCTGTTTAAAGGAGATACAATTTCCTTAAAAGTAACTGATAAAGCGTGTTTAAGACTTTACAGTATTTTATTTTTTGCAGACAACTGGGAGAAAAGTAATGTAATATCCCAGAAATAAATAACAACTCGTAACCTCATGAAAGGTCATAATACAATGTTTTGTAAGCTAAACTATAAAATGTGGAATATGGGAGTGTGGTGGTATAACTGAAGCTTGGGTAAAAGCTTAGTCTATGGCTGAGCTCCCATTTACAAACTGACATAGCTGTAGCCCTCTTTTTTATGTACAACACTTAATTGCAAAACTGGTTCTATTAGCTGAATCATGCAGAAATCCTGTAAGCCTAATCATAAAATAAGTATGGGCTAGGAAAGGCAATACATTTAGAGTTGTGATTGTGGCTGCTTAAGGAGGTTTTACTGCAAGTCTCTTTTTCCCCATAACAACATTACTGACGTGGTATCACTAGTTGGCAAGGGAGGTGAGATGTATCAATTATTGTAATGTAGACAACTTGTAGACTCAAGTCTGCTCTAAATGTATCGTTTAGCCTTTGTAGATGGAAAGAACAGCAGAAATAGCCTTGGATCTGGGGTTCTATTTAATGTTGTAGGCTCATTTTCAGGTAACTACTTTGGATATGTTCATTTCACTTACTCAACGGCCTTCCATATGTAGACCTTGTATGATGAAATGTTGCAGATCACTTTGTATCATGTTCTAAGTTATGTATGTATTTATTACATTTATTAACCAGGAATAATCCAAATGAGCTAAAAAAAAATTTAAGTGATAGCACAGGGAGAAAAGCTATACAGTTGTAAAATGCAGGTACCAAAAGTCGACCATATCTAGTCATTCTTGAAAATATATACAAAGTACATATGCATATATGTATAACTATCATTAATTAAGGTCACCATTAAATACAGCAACTGGAAATACAGCAAATACAGGAAATTGGGCTACTGTTGGCCGAAGGAGAAGATCGAAGGTATGCCCGAAGTCAGGAAGAGAGGAGGAAGGTTAGGAGTGTATCAGTGACGGTAGGAACTTTGAATGTTGGCAGTATGACTGGTATAGGAAGAGAGCTAGCTGATATGATGGAGAGAAGGAAGGTTGATATATTGTGCGTGCAAGAGACCAGATGGAAGGGAAGTAAGGCCAGGTGTTTAGGAAACGGGTTCAAATTGTTCTATCATGGTGTGGATGGCAGGAGAAATGGGGTAGGGGTTATACTAAAGGAACAATATGCCAAGAGTGTTTTAGATGTGAAGAGAGTGTCTGACAGAGTGATGTTTATGAAGCTCGAAATTGATGGTGTAATGATGAATGTTGTTAGTGCATATGCTCCACAAGTTGGGTGTGCGATGGATGAGAAAGAGAAATTTTGGAGTGAGTTGGATGAAGTTGTGGTGAGTGTACCCAAGGGTGAGAGACTAGTGATTGGAGCAGACTTTAATGGGCAAGTTGGTGAAGTGAACAGAGGGGATGAGGAAATGATGGGTAGGTATGGTGTTAAGGAGAGGAATGCAGAAGGTCAGATGATTGTGGATTTTGCGAAAAGGATGGACATGGCTGTGGAGAATATGTATTTTAAGAAGAGGGAGGAGCATAGGGTGACGTACAAGAGTGGAGGAAGATGCACACAGGTGGATTATATCCTATGTAGGAGGGCCAGTCTGAAGGAAATTGGAGACTGTAAAGTGGTGGCAGGGGAAAGTGTAGTTAAGCAGCATAGAATGGTGGTCTGTAGGATGACGTTGGTGATCAAGAAGAGGAGGAGGAGTGTGAAAGCAATGCCAAGGATTAAATGGTGGAAGTTAAAAAAGGGTGATTGTGAAGTGGAGTTTAGGGAAGAGTTAAGACAGGCACTGGGAGGCAGTGAAGAGTTACCGAATAGTTGGGTAACTACAGCAGAACTAGTAAGGGAGACTGCTAGAAAGGTGCTTGGTGTGACATCTGGACAGAGGAAGGAGGACAAGGAGACCTGGTGGTGGAATGAGGAAGTACAGGAGAGTATACAGAGGAAGAGGCTGGCGAAGAAGAAGTGGGATTGTCAAAGAGATGAAGAAAGTAGACATGAGTATAAGGAGATGAGGCGCATAAAGACAGAGGTGGCGAAAGCTAAAGATAAGGTGTATGGAGAGTTGTATGAGAGATTTGACACTAAAGAGGGAGAAAAGGACCTGTACCGATTGGCTAGACAGAGGGACACAGCTGGGAAAGATGTGCAGCAAGTAAGGGTGATAAAGGATAGTGAGGGAAAGGTACTCACAAGAGAGGAGAGTGTGTTGAGTAGATGGAAAGAGTATTTTGAGAGGCTGATGAATGAAGAGAATGAGAGAGAGAGAAGGTTGGATGATGTGGGGATAGTGAATCAGGAAGTGAAACAGATTAGCAAGGAGGAAGTAAGGACAGCTATGAAGAGGATGAAGAATGGAAAGGCTGTTGGCCCAGATGACATACCAATGGAAGCATGGAGGTGCTTAGGAGAAAAGGCAGTGGAATTTTTAACTAGATTGTTTAATGAAATTTTGGAAAGTCAGAGGATGCCTGAGGAGTGGAGAAAAAGTGTTTTGGTACCTATCTTTAAGAATAAGGGTGATGTGCAGAGCTGCAGTAACTACAGAGGGATAAAATTGATCAGTCACAGCTTGAAGTTATGGGAAAGAGTAGTAGAACCTAGGTTAAGAAGGGAGGTGATGATTAGTGATCAACAGTATGGTTTCATGCCAGGAAAGAGCACTACAGATGCAATGTTTGCTCTAAGAGTTTTATTGGAGAAATACAGAGAAGGTCAGAAGGAGTTGCATTGTGTCTTTGTAGACTTGGAGAAAGCATATGACAGGGTGCCTAGAGAAGAGTTGTGGTATTGTATGAGGAAGTCGGGAGTGGCAGAGAAGTATGTAAGAGTGGTACAGGATATGTACGAGGGTAGTGTGACAGTGGTGAGGACTGCAGTGGGAGTGACAGATCCGTTTAAGGTGGAGGTGGGATTACATCAAGGATCAGCTCTGAGTCCTTTCTTATTTGCAGTGGTGATGGACAGGTTGATAGATGAGATCAGACAGGAGGCCCCGTGGACTATGATGTTTGCAGATGACATTGTGATCTGTAGTGAGAGTAGGAATCAGGTTGAGGAGACTCTGGAGAGGTGGAGATATGCTCTAGAGAGCAGAGGAATGAAGGTCAGCAGGGCTAAGACAGAATATATGTGTGTAAATGAGAGGGAGGGAAGAGGAATGGTGAGGATGCAGGGAGTAGATTTGGTAAAGGTGGACGAGTTTAAGTACTTGGGATCAACAGTTCAGAGTAATGGTGAATGTGGAAGAGAGGTGAAGAAGAGAGTACAGGCAGGGTGGAATGGGTGGAGAAGAGTGTCAGGAGTGATTTGTGACAGACGGGTACCAGTAAGAGTGAAAGGGAAGGTCTACAAGGGGCTAGTGAGACCAGCTATGTTATATGGGTTGGAGACAGTGGCATTGACCAAAAGGCAGGAGTCAGAGCTGGATGTGGCACAGTTAAAGATGTTAAGATTTGCACTCGGTGTGACTAGGATGGATAGGATTAGGAATCAGTATATGAGAGGGTCAGCTCATGTTGGACAGTTTGGAGACAAAGCAAGAGAGACGAGATTGTATTGGTTTGGACATGTGCTGAGGAGGGATGATGGGTATATTGGGAAAAAGATGCTAAGGATGGAGCTGCCCGGTTAGTGGAAAAGAGGAAGGCCTAAGATAAGGTTTATGGACGTGGTGAGAGAGGACATGCAGGAGATTGGTGTGACAGAGCAAGATGCAGAGGATAGGAAGAAATGGAAAGAGATGATCCGCTGTGGCGACCCTAACGGGAAAAGCAAAAAGATGATGATGACCATTAAATACAGCAACAACATATGCCAGTAGGTGAATATAAAGTTAAGATTGTAGATAGTGTAATTATTAAAGGAGGTAGAGAGGGAGAAGGCATGATAGAAGTTGGAGGTAGGATGAATAGAGAAGAAATTCAGGTAAAAGGACAGCTCTAAACTGAAACTGGGTAGGCTTTTATATTGCAGAGAATTTTTTTAAGGTTACTTTCATGTCTACGGTCTGTTGTAATGGAATTCCACGTCAGTAAAATGAAGAGAATATAGAGGTTCACCAAAGTAGTTATTGGGTTTTATGACTTCTAGGAGGTTTTGGGTCTGAGATCTTGGGTTTTTGCTAGGTATATATATTGGTAGTACATTATGAACTTAACAAATGACTACCCATCTTTAATTAATTTTGTGTGTCTTTTAAATAGTTAAAAGGTGTTTTAGTTCTAAGCAATTAATCTTATCAAATGCTTTATAATAGAGAGTTTTATTGATGACATTAGCAGTTTTACTGTATGGCCTAGCTTAAGTAGGAGAGCTTTTGGAATGCTAGTAGAGAGAGAGAGAGGAGGCATACATTAATTTTAGTAGTAGCAGCAACTGGGATATGTTTAATTGTGCTGTTTTCTGTACGGTAGGGTTTTGATTTAGTTAACATAACCAGCTTTTTGGCAGGTTTGAGGTTACATTGTCAGTATGTTTTTTGAAGGATAACTTATGATCTGTGAACATGCTTAAATGTTTCTCAAGGGATTGGTTTAGTTGGGGTGTTATTTTGTGAAGTAATTAAGATTTAACCAGAGTAGAAAATTAGTAGTTTAGTTTTATTGGCATTTAATACAAAATTTGAGTGCTCTAGATTTTTGAAGTTTAAGCTGTGGGGAATGCTGAAACCAACTGTGAGAGTTACACGTGGAGTCATCAGTGTGCTGAACTGTAATGTACTGATGTGGCATCAGGAATCATGACATGCATGTCATTTACAGACACTTAACATAATTGGTCCAGGTACTAAGCCTTGT
Source organism: Protopterus annectens (assembly GCF_019279795.1). Lineage (NCBI taxonomy): Eukaryota > Metazoa > Chordata > Ceratodontiformes > Protopteridae > Protopterus > Protopterus annectens. Next base: position 940,965,385 of record NC_056748.1, read on the forward strand.
GGAACACCTATGTTATTAGGTAGAAAAGCAGAAACTACTTGACACTCCATATCCTGCTTACTGCTGACTAGGTAGATAACTTTTTGAACTATTACATTGTTCTGTGTGCCAGAGATATATTAGCAAGCTTTTGTAAAGGCAGTATGTCTAAAGTATTATCAAAGGCCTTATAGAAAAGCAGTGGCAGAAAAAAACTTGTTTTTATTATGATTAATGCTATTTAAGAAAGAAAAAAGAGCAGTTTCAGTGCTGAATACAGGTCAAAAACCATGCTGTAAGGGTAACACTTTTTTATACATTTTTCAAGTACTTTATAAAGGACAATAGGTCTAAAATTATTAAGGGAATTGTTTGTTCCTTCTTTATGAAGAAATAACATTGCTTCCATTGGACTGTAACATAAGATTTGGTTATGGATCTGTTTTTAAGTATTGCATTAGGTAAGGTTTTGTGTTGGTTGCAGTTTGAAGATACTCAGATGTAAGGTCAGTAGCTAGGATTCAGCTTTTGTAGCAGCTTTTTCATTTGAATGACACTTGCTGAAGATTTGAGCCAATAAAGTTTTTTAGTCACTGTTGCTTAATATAAAGTTATTATTTTTGTACAGAGGAATTATATCTATGGAATACTTGTTGAAAATGGAGGCAGTATAATGGAAAGTGCAGTGGGGGATGGACTGGATTTTTTTTTTTGGCCCTGGCTTAAGAAGTCTTTAATGCCTTCCCAGTACTATTTGGGACTATTTTGATGTCGGAGTAGTTGCTGGTTAAAAACAATTTGCTTGCTTGCCTCACTGAAGTGTATTATAATTTTGTCTAGATTGAGTTGTTTGAGAACTCCTTAATTTTTGATGACATCCAAGGGGCAGTAATGTATTGAATGAATTAGAGTTCACGGGAGTCAGGATGATGATGTTAAAGTAGATGACAGCCTTATTTAAGGAGTAGTGATCCTGGAGGGTGCCCTTTGCATTGCTTTCGTAATTCATTGTAAGGGTCCTTTTTGAAATGCATTTTAGCATGCATCCTCTTGAGAATTATATATTTGTTGATTTTCTGCTAATCCCAAATAATAAACCTTGGATAATGGTCACTGAGGGAATTTGGTAAGGCTCCTGAAAATAAAATGTGATTAGTCTGAACTGTTAGTATCTAATCAATAAAGCTTTCCTTGTGACCACTTTTGTCGGTTATAGTAGTGCCAGTTACAGCTTAATGTTTGGCATGAAGTATGGCCCAGTCTCTTTATATGTTCACAGGATGATAATAAGCTATTGGCCCGGATGCCCTTATAAGCCTGTCCAAGAATTTCACCCATGTTCCCATAATGCAGCACCTGTTTTTCCCTGTCCAGCAGGGACACAGGTGGGATCCTAGGGGGGTATATTTTCTGTTTCCCATCCAGTCGTCCAGGTTCCTCTTAAAGAGGGCTAGTGAGGTACTCTGCTTGACATGGAGAGGAAGTCTATTCCACAGATGGGGGAGTCATTGGGACAAAAATCTATCCCACCAAGTTCTATTAATATCACAAACCAGGTTGAGACCTTGCGTATGGGTTGTACAAGTGGAGTTTGACTTATGGAGATGCAGCAACTCCATCAAGGCTGAGTCTGAGACAGCCTTGTATGCCAGACACAGGTCACCTCTGAGCAGTCTGTACGAGACTGAGTAGAGGGCTTTTAGCCTATTTGTATAGGGCAGGTGTTTGAGACCCTTGATTTTCCTGTTTAGGAACCTCTGTCGTCTCTCCAACTGCTGCATGTGCTTGGCAAGGTACATGCCGAAGGGGGGCATTGTACTCCTTGTTCCTGGATGAAATACCCGGTCACCTCTGAGCAGTCTGTACGAGACTGACTAGAGGGCTTTTAGCCTATCTGTATAGGGCAGGTGTTTGAGACCCTTGATTTTCCCATTTAGGAACCTCTGGTCTCTCCAACTGCTGCATGTGCTTGGCAAGGTACATGCCAAAGGGGGGCATTGTACTCCTTGTTCCTGGATGAAATACCCTTACTTATGAGGTGGGCAATGTACAAAGCTTTCTGTACAATGGAGGCAACATGGTTGTCAAAAGTCAGGTTGCTATCAACCTGGGTGCTCAATTCCCTCAAGACTGATTGTGTGCTTAGTACATTGTTATTAATGTGATAATTAGCGGGGACGCCATACAGCAGTGTTCATTCTAAATGCATTTTGGTTGTGTAGTCCAACTAATAATCCAAAGTGCCTTTTCAGAAGGGGAGTAGCCAGGATTTTAGAAATTGTATGTAATCTCCCAGACTATAGCAGCCCCCTGATAAATGTATTGGCCCCAACCCTAGACAGTGTGTGTTATTATAGCAAAAACCTATGCCTGGGTGTGGGTAATGCTGGATTTACCCACGGTTGGCATGGTTTGGTCCCGAGGGACCAAACAAAGCCAACCGTGGGTAAATCCAGCATTACCCACACCCAGAAGTGGGTTATTGCTATTATACAATGACATTATTTAAGAAAAAAAATAATTACTTTTCTTAAATAATGGCATTGTATAATGCCTCCTTGCTGCCCTTCCACAGCTGTCTGGTATTCCGTGGAAGTTCTGATGTACTGCGCATGCCTACGCAGTACATCAGAGCTGTGGGCAAAAGCAACGGAGAAAGCAAGATCTCCATTTCTTTTTACTGTCTCGCTATATTAAATGGGTTTAACATAGCGAGACAGCTTTAAAAACAGCAACGGAGAATCTCCGTTGCTTATTTTAAAGCTGTCTCGCTATGTTAAACCCATTTAATATAGCGAGACAGTTTTGAAAAAAGCAACAGAGAAAGCAAGATCTCCGTTGCTTTTTACGAACTATTTTGCTATGTTAAATGGGTTTAACATAGCGAGACAGCTTTAAAATAAGCAACGGAGATCTCCGTTGCTTATTTTAAAGCGAGACCGCTATGTTAAACCCATTTAACATAGCAAGACAGGTTTAAAAAAAAAGGCAACGGAGAAAGCAAGATCTCCATTGCTTTTTACACACTGTGTCGCTATGTTAAAGGAGTTTAACATAGTGAGACAGCTTTAAAAAAAGCAACGGAGATCTCCGTTGCTTTTTTTAAACCCGTGTCGCTATGTTAAGCTCCTTTAACATAGCGAGACAGTGTTTTAAAAAAGACTTATACTAATGGAAAAAGTCCGGGCGACCGGACCTTTTTCCATTAGTATAAGTCGATTTACAACGTGCACGCTGGCCAATCAGCGTGCGCGTTTTGGAATATTAATGGGGGGGGGTCATGGTATAATGGACAGTATATCTCTTCAATGCTTAAAAAATCCTGAGATGACAAGCTTCACCAAAAAACAATTTGGCAAACCAGGTATTCTGGAAATAAAGGCCATTTGAAAAGATAAAGTACCATGAACCATGACAAATATATATTTTTTAATTTAAATTCTATCATATCTCATTGCACAAAATACATTATTTTAAAACACTGTAATTATGACATACATCACCTGGCTAGCATGCCTCTCGATTAATTGGAGGGGGAGGAGACAAAGACTTAAAATCAGGGACATATTTCTAAATACTGCTCCTACAAACTTAGAAAGTTGATAGACTAACAGATTTTGCATTAGCATACATTTTCTAAAGGTTATGAACTATTAAACTCAAATGTATTTCATTATTTAGTGATCTGCTCCTCACTGATCTGCAAGAATACTAGAAATTTTGTGAGAACAGTTGCGAGGGATACTGGCTATACCTAAGCTTGCCAGCTTCTGAATGAGAGGCCACTATAAAGGTCTATGCCAAAAAGGCCGCAGAGATTAGGTTTCACACCTTTCTAAATGCCTCCACAGAGCTTTCTGGTGATACTGATGCAATTGGCAGATCATATCTCTGGGAACACAAGGAAGATTTGCTTGTGAAACATCTGAAAGCGTTATATGTAGTAATGCATTCACAATAAGTGTACAGAAGCTTCAGGAATTGAAAGCTGCTACCAGACATGACCTACAGATACTTCTTCATGATACTATCATAACAGGATGACCAGATGCTTTGAAACAGTGGGCCATAGTTTTCATTCAACACCAAAGTAAAGGTAAATACAAAAAAACAGCAACACATGCAGCTCAAGGAGAACACAGTGGTGTAAATATCAGCTTTTAATTAACAAAGCAGCAACAAAACTCAAAGGGACCACCACCACAGAGTGTGAATAAAATCTTTAATAACCAGGATAAGCGCTTTCGAGTAATCCAACTCTTTTTCAAATCCTACAACATTGCAGAGGTATAAGGACTGGTGGTGAGCATAATTCGCTAGCACAGCATGTTAAGAAAAAATTTGAGACATGATTTTAAATTTATGGTCCTGCAGTTATGTTCTTTAACCAGAAGAGGGGAGATATTTCCCTCAAAACAGAACAGGTTGAAGTAAACTGGATTGCAGATCTGCAGGCAGATAAGAGAGCCAGGGCTTAATAGTGTTTTACCACTAAAGCCTGTTCTTAGAGGGCGTAGACCCTGGAAATTGAAATGATTTGTCCCTCTACTGGGTGTGTGCTGTATTGCATTTTTACTGGTTGAATGTGGTTTTTCAATAGGTTTGTGTTTTATTATGTTTTGTACTTGGATTTGAAAAAGAGTTGGATTACTCTAAAGCGTTCATCCTGGTTAGTAAAGATTTTATTCACACTCTGCCATGGTGGATCCTTTGGGTTTTCTTGCTGCTGTATTTGTTGTCTACCAATTTGGTCCTTCAGTTCTGCTGCTTCTGGTTTTGTCTGTTTAATTAAAAAACAATTAATATATAACAACAAGCTTTCACACAGTGTTCAAACAGCTTTAAAACTCACATAATACCATCTCAGATTAACTCCTCTTAAAGAAGCAGTTTCATGCAACTGTATGCATTTTTAACAAAGGTTTTAAACTTATCCACCATTTAAACCTGGCAGATTATCAGCTCTAAAAAGAGAAATCCATAGATATTCTAAATTTTCAGTCTTAGTAAAAATATCTCCACCTCTTCTATTTTCTTGTAGAGTTTGTAAATCTGAAAACCCAAAGCAATGATTACCTCCCTTACTGGAAATAATGTTTTTGTAAGGCATTCATATGTACTTTTCTTCTTATGTCAGACAAATGCTCTCCAATCCTTTCCATTGCAATTACCAATGTAAAATGCATGCCCATGTGTGAGGCTGCCAGCTCAGCTATCTGAAATTTTGTAAATAATCATATGTCATTTGTGAATATTAATATGATCCATAGGCTTGTCTTACAAATGTAAGAGAACTATATGTTACGTGTATATTAAACTACTGGTACAGAAGTGTGTGTTGAACTTTATGTTCTGTACGGAGCTTCAAGAATGTAACAACAGTGTACCCTATTAGAAAAGAACAGAGTTAACTTGCAACATCTAAGAAAATATGTGAATTGTTTTATCATTGTGTTTATCTCAGCTTCACTAAAGGAAACAGGATTTCTACAGCAAGAGGTTTCTTTCTATTGCCTTGAAACAGAAATAATTACTAAGTTTCAAATGTAAAGTGTCTTTTATTGCTCAGTTACTTCCTAGCAGCTGCATATCTGAGAGATAAGTATTTTTGACACAGAGATGTTAGTTTCTGTTAGCCTGGGAACTGAAGGCAGGTGACAAAGAATGATGTCATCCAGCTGACCCAACAGTAATGTTTTGATATTAATTTGGGAACGCTGTCAGAGACTGTGCATTTTGTATTTGTCTTTGGACCTGGAAACATCCTCTCTTCAGCACTTGCCTTGCTAATATTAAGTAACCAGGGTACAGTAATATATTTTAGATATAGTTAGGAATATAGTAAAAATTAGTTTAGATGTTTTCTGTATTTATTTGAGACAGTTCTGCAATGTTGTTTTAAAATATTTCCTGTGATTCTGAACTCTGTAGTCACTGTGCTGAGTTATTGAGTATTGTCTTGTTCTTTTATTATTATTAAATATATTGAAATCTTTTAAATGTGGCTGGTTTGTTTAGAGATATTTAAGCTCTGACAGTACTTGCATATGTATTTAGTGACACTGTATAAGCCACTCTTAAATAGTCTTCAGTTCTTGGTCACACTTACCATTTGGATAATAGTAACATTACACAGTAAGATTGGGCACCCTTTGGTAAGGGCCTTAAGTAGCTAATAAGGGTGGCAGCTGGTACTACCTTATAGTTTGAGCAGAACAGGGCATAGCTAGTAAACCTGTGCCAGCCTTTCCCAGGTATGTGTGTGTGTGTATATCAATCAAATCCCAAAGTGTGTGTGTGTGTGTGTGTCAGCTAGTTGGGCAGGACACAAAGCACTGGTTGGACACAGAGGGTGCTGGAGGTCTTAGCTTGGCCACTCGACTGGGATCTTAACCCTATAGCTGTGCCAGTGGGGAGTCTTATTCACCCACTCCACTCACCCACTTATAAAAATAAGTGCTCAGTTCAGCAACATATTCACACACACTTTCATCTACCTTGCGTCCATGCTCACAAAACTTTTTCCTATACATTTCAGGTGTTAGCTTAAAAAATTCTAACAAGCAGTTCTTAACAGTAGTATAATCAAAATATTCACAAATCAGCAAGTTTAGACAACACAGTTACAACTTTACCATGGAGTAAGGGGGTCAGGAACTGTACCCAGAGCCTTTGGTCAACATCATACTGTTTAGATACCATCTCAAACATATGAATGAAACTATCAAAATGATCCCCCTCTGTAAACTGCGGAAGAAATTTACTGACCTTTTGTGCTTCTGGGGTCTGGTTGCTCCCTTCCCCATTACCTAAATAACTCTGGCGAAGAGTCAGCATCTCCTTCTCATGCTGCCTCTGCCTTTCCTTTTCCTCAGCTTCCAGGCGTAGGAGTTTCTCATTCTCCTCAGCCTGCAAATGTCGCAGTTTCTCATTGTCCTCACTCTCTAGATGCCTCAGTCTCTCTGCTGCTTCTATTTCCACATGCTTGGCCTCCAACTCAAGTTTCTTTAGCTCCAGATGGATTTTTAAGTCCTCTGTAGAAAGGTTGAGCTGTCCAGTCTCTGAATGTGGTACATATCCACTGCCAGTCTGATCATCCTCCTGGTTGCTGTTTTCTCATGCAGCTGTAACCAAAGCTGCAATCATGCCTGCCTTAGTCAGGTTTCCATGCACCAGTCCTTTAGTCTGGCACATCTTAGCCAGCTGGCTCTTTGTCAGCTTTCCGTACTCCTCTGCTGACATGCTTGCCTGCTCTCCATGACTAACTAAGCTAACAGAAGAAATAAAACAATTGTGATCTGAACTCTGAGTATTCACTGCGTGGCTGATTTAGAGTACAAAAACACCTTCAGGGATTACTGCTCACAAGCTACAGGAATTCACTATCCATACCATTACAAGCCAATTAGTATTTGCCAACCAATTAATATGTGGTGTGGATATCCCACCACTGCCAAATAATTAATATGTGAAGCCCGTGCAATGGCCCAGCAATCAAGGAGCCTCAATCCTCACCACTAACACCAGTCAGGGGCATCCATACAGGGAAAGGATAATAAATACACACACACACAGTAAAGTACGATTTCCCTTAACAGCACACAGAGATCACAGTCAGTCTGGTTTCTCCCTATCTCTCCTGGTCCCCAGTAAGACTTCCCACTGGCACAGCTACAGGGTCCAGGTCTCAGCTTAGAGGGCAACCTAAAACCTTCAGCACCCTCTCTGTCCAACCAATGCTTTGTGTCCCTGCCCAAGTAGCGGACACATACACACTTTGAGATAAGGGTTATATACAACCACACAGACACTCCTGGGGAAGGCTGGCACAGGTTCTCCAGCTGTGCCCCTTTTACCCAGACTATATGATAGTATCACTTGCCACCACCCACTAATATTTATCATCTATTAAAAGGCCCTTATGAAAGGGTGCCCAATTATTACTCTGCAATATTATTATCCAAATGGTAAGTGCAACTGAACCGCCACGGCTTATTTGGAGTGGCTTGGCCAGTATCAATATACATGCAATGAACTCTTACAGCTTAAATTATCTCTACTCAAAACAGCCACAGTTGAAAGGTTTAAAAATATTTAATAATAAATAATAAAAACACAAAACAATACTTCTTACTACACAGTGCTTGTCAAGAGTTCAGAGATCACAGAGAAATACTTAAAGTCATACAGTAGAAATGTTCTGACATCAATACAGAAAAAAAAACTAATCTAATCTTCCTAGTTCCTAGCTATATCCAAGAGAAAACACAGTTCTAAAATAAACTTACATATAAAGCAATACAGTGCTGGTGATGTTGGATTTTCTCAAGACAAATACTAAAATGCTCCGAGTCTCTCTGTCCTTAAATTTATAACACAGTACCACTGATTCATTTCAGATTACATCATTTCTTTCTGGTTCCCAGGCTAACAGAAACTCAGAGGTTAATAGCCCTTTTGATCTTGTAGCTGGTCCAGAAGCCAGAGCAATAAAATAAATTATACATGTAAATTCTAGCCATTAACTCTGGCTTCAAAACAATAGGCAGAATGCCTCCCTCTAGACATCTCAGCTCCGAGTTTTAGATCAAAGAATTTCACAATGCTTGACTTATCAGCTTTCTTACAGCAGAGTGCACTGGTATTACATTTTTTTCCAGTTCAACATCCAATACAGTCTTTTCACATTTAAGAGAACAAGCCTGTGGCTTACATTAATATTTACAAATGACAGAATTATCTACAAAATTCTATCTAGCTAGGCTGGCAGCCTTCACCTATCTTCACAAACACATTTAGGAAATGATGCATCTATTGTCTGTAAAGATCATTCAACCCCTATGAAAAAAGACAATGCCCCTGACAACTTTGGAAATCTGGATGCAAGTATTCAGCAGTCTAAGGATCCAGATTGTTTAGAAGGAAACAAAAAAAGGAAGAAGTTCACAACAAATAACAAAGAAGAAAACCTAGATTATATCTTTCAGACCTACCTTTTTCATCTGAGGTGTTCTATAGTCTATATGCAGACGACCTGAAATTGGGTAAACTGATTATATGTGTTACATATAAGGCATATCTGCAAAATAACTTGACTAAATTGACCATTTGAGCACAGGAAAATAATATGTTGATAAATACATTAAAAACTCAGCATATGAGATTTGGGAGACATAAATTGAAAGGTAAATATTTAATACAGCACACAGTGATTGAAACTGTAGACTGATACAAGGACCTGGGTATATGGGTAGATCCAGCTATGAGTTTTTCTAATCATATCAACAAATTGGTTAATGATAGTTATAGAACTATAGGTTGTACAAAAAGATTTATATAGTCTAGAAAATCATTTGAGTATGGAATAACAATATATGTATTTATTTCATATTTGTTTACTGGGAAAGTCCGACTGGGTTAAGACCCATTTTCAGCGGAGACCCGGGTAGAAAAGCTCCACATATGACATAAAAAATACATTAAAAATACATAAACTTGTTGTTACAGCTAAATAATTATACAATATAATCAACATCTTTTTCTGACAATATACATACAGCAGAAAATTTTTCAGAAATGCAATATGTACATTTTTTTAAAATAGTAAACTAGGTAAATTTACACCTTAAATGAGATTGCAGTATAGCTAATAGAAAGAGAAGGATTAACATGAGCTAGCGATTTTACAGCCACTTAGCCTGGACTAGTGCAGGTAAAAAGCCAAGAAAACAAGCATGAGTAAACTGGAAAGAGTATAGCAGAAATATACCAAGGGCATCCATGGATATGAAAGTTTAAGTTATTATGAAAGACTAAACTATCCTAACTTCTATAGTGTCTCTTACAGATATATAAGAGGAGATCTTATTCAGGTATATAGGGCATTTAGAGACACCTACCTCTGGGAATGTTTGGGATTATCAAAAAGTAGTTGAGAATCATCAGACAACCTATGTAGAAGATTTTATAGGAATGAGAAGTGTACTAATTGGTTCTCTGACAGAGGAGCTGATGCATGGAACAGGCTACCAAATTACATTAAAGCAAGTACTAGTTTAGATATTTTTAAGAACAGCTTGGTCACATTATGGGAACAAGTGTTCTGGCATATTGGCAAGCTAGAAGGGCATTAATGCCCATCATACCTCTCAACCTCTTGGAGCAAGAAATCTGGACAAAGCCATAAATAAAAGCGGGTCAAAGGCCCATAAATAGGGACAATTTTTAAATATTGGTCTTACAAACTTAGAAAGTTGATAGAATAACAGGTTTTGCATTAGCATGCATTTTCTGAAGGGTATGAAGTCTGAAACTCAAACATCTGTCATTATTTTCTAACTTCAATCTTTAATGAATTGCCATTAATTTGACAGAAAAAACACAATTTTATGAAAAACTGACCAAAAACATGAGGTGTAAATCTGTACAGTTGAGATGTATGATGCCCATGCTTGAAATATTTATATGTATATATGTAAATGATTTATGTTTATAGGTATACTGACAGAAATGGCAATTAAAACAAGGTTTTGCACCAATTCCATTCATATTATTACTCTTTTGCTGTACAGATATATTTGCCTTACAACATAGTTTCTGTTTTAAGTTTGTTCCTTTTCTGATTTTCTTCATTGTCGTAGAGCTCCTTGTCTATATAGCTTTTTCTGTGTTTTGTGGAAATTATAGCTATGTTGTGGACCTCTTGGTAACTATTTTATGTCTTGAACTTCTCCAGGACTCCTGTGTAAACAGTGACTTAAAGAAAAAAATCTTTGCTTATAAAGCTTCCAGCCAGTTAGGTATTGAGTGATGGCACACTTGCTAAGTGTATTCCTATCTTTATGTTTATTAATATGGTCCCCTTCAGAAGTCAAACTTAATATGATTGAGATCATATGATCGATTTTCTGAAATGCTGAAGCTTTAGTTTGGAGATCACAGTACAGTGGGGATTGGGTAATTTACCCTTTTCCCCACTGCAGTGCAATATCTGAGTTGGTATATATAACATGCAAGGGTGGGAGGTGGAGGTAGGCTTGCACCCCTGTAAAAATTAGACTTTTGTTTTGTGTCATTTACCATTTCGGAAAGTCGATCACATGGTCTCGACCATATGAAGTTTGACTTTCTGAAAAGTGGATCTTCTGACATAGATCCTATTACTATTATTAAAATGTTCTACCAAATTCCTTTGCCTGCTAAACTCTTCTCCAAAATATCCTCCTGTAATCCCAGAATCTAAAACTACAGTAAACTTCTACCTGAAACCTCTAGAACCAAACTTCAGTGTACTAGGCACAGTTTATCCATTCTATGTCCAAAGCGCTGGGAATCTCTTACCTCATCTCTGAGAAATTACCTCTTATCCAACACCGTGGACTGAGTTGGTCCTACCTTTTAAACTAATCTAATTGCAGGTGCCTTCATTGAGTATATATAACATAACGCCATCATCCACCTCAGTCAGTAACATATCTACTGTCCTACTTAAAGCTCAAATCTACTTTAGACCCCTTAGCCATGAAAACGTTCTTTTTTTAGTACTTCTATAAATGACCATTCCCCTAACTCTCCTTAAACTCTAATATATCCACATAAAACCTCATTCCTTTGTTTCGTACTTTTATGAAAGCTCTACATCACAACCTCCATCTGTCATTAATATATACTTAAGACCATGCTAGAGAAAGTTTGGTTATTGTTTCACTGCATTCAACATAACTCTCTTCTCAAAATAGTTAGGCATCATCTCTATCTTCACTAGTATATCTGAAACTAAACACCCCCATGACAATCTGACTCTCATGTCAACAACTGGCTTCATTCTATCAGAAATAGTTTCTTTCTTCAAAGAAAGGCACATTCTCAACTAGTTTTTGCAGCTGGAGCACCTCAAATTCAAATTTAACATGTAATAAAGTAGTAGTGAAACCACAATGTAAATAAGATGTAGCTCCTCTGAAAAGGTAAGTTATCTTTCCATAAAGCAGATGTATGTAAATCTTTGCTCAGTACCTACCATGGCATTATAATATGTGTGTAGTTATAAAGAAAACTGAGTGAACAGAAAAGGAAAAAAGTCAAACAGCACACTATAATCTTTATTTTTTGCAAAATTATTTGCAACTTTATCATGAGGAAGATGATGAGAAAATAAATTGTCAAACAAAGATACTTCCAAACATGACCAATACACTTTAAGCAAAGGAAGTCTGTTTACTACAATGGGTATACAGTGTGGAAACACTTGCCTCGGCCTTTAATACAAAGGCGACTTTTGCATAAGTGAACTAGGTGGTCGGCTAGGGTGCTGTTTCGCTTGGGTTGTCTTTCTGCTGTTTATTTATTTAAGGTAAAGAAATGTGTCAGCGGTATTTATTTACTTTTAAATGACAAATAACAACTAGTGACACTGCTGTTTAGAGCTGTGGGGCCCTGTGGTGAAGGTGCTGCACACTTGGCCAATCAATTCATGGAGCTTTATGCTCTTAGCCATCACACAGTCTATGTGAATCGTGGAATAGCAAGGAGAAGAAAGTTCACAAATATTGAGGGGTAAAGTGAAGTATATAATCACTGTGCATGAGGGAAGGTTTTTTTGTTCCTCGCTAGCAACCAGATATGGGCAGTGGATAGATCTACCAACCACTTCTTATCTCACAGAATGTCACTGATTTTGTCTCACATATTTAGGTCTGTTCTTCATAAATAAGTGGTTTTCTGGTAAATTGAGGAGTGCAGTCACTAAGTGATAGATTACGGAGTTTCAGACTTCAGATATTTCAAAAAATATTAAACCTGTTATTCTATAAGCTGATTGTATACTGGAGCAATATTTAAAATCTTTCCCTGGATTTTGGACCTTTGCACCCTCCCCCATTATTTTCAGCTGTTGTCTGTGATTCTCAGGTTAAAAAGTTGAGGGAGTTATTTGAAAACACTATTGTGCAGCCCTTATTAAATAAATACTTTTACTTCATTTAGATCATATTTTATAAGATTTTAACATCTGAACTGTACATAAACATCAACTATAATTAGTCATTTTCCTCCACAGACTGCTCCACTAACTGTTGTCATGTGCACATTATTCTAACTTTGCAGGATTAACATGATTTGTGTAAAGAAACGTGGAATGTTTTAATGTGTGGCTACAGTTAGTGTGGAACAAAGTTGAAATATATTACATGGTCATCCTTTTTTATCACAATCAAATGCCTGATATTTATACATAAGCGGCTACAACTGCTGGTGGGGTAGGAGCTGTCTGTGGATGAACAGACCCTCTTGTTCATTTTAAATGGTTACTAATCAGGATTTGCAAGGTTAGAGTGCATTTGTTTAAAGTAAGATGGAATTCTTCACTATTGTGATTATCATTATTAACCACATCTGAGGTGTACACAATTATTTGGCTGTTGTTGATGGGTATAGAGTCCATCTGTGGATACAAGTGACTTACCCATACTGTCTGAGCACTTTTAAACAACAGTCACTATTCTGATGTGGCAAGGGCAGTCTCTCACAATGTATTGTATTTACTGAAATCAATGTAAAACTACAATTCCTATGGATTTAAATGTGTGTGTGTATGTGTGGGGGTTGCAGTGCATTCAAGAGTAAGAAGTTGGCCATAATTTCTTTCACTTTCCATCATAAGCATCAGCATTGCTATTGCTGATGATTTGACAGGACTGCGGTGGTGGTGCTGCGGTCGAGTTGTCCCCTCACAGTTAGACGTTGCCCGTTCGATTCTCAATTAGAGCGTCTTCTGTGTGGCGACATGCGTGAATGGGCGTTCCTTCGTTGAAGGTTGTGTGCTAGGCCCTGCAAGCCAGCACGTAAAAATCTACTGCTAATAATTAGCGGACCGGAGTTCCGCTGTGGCAACCCCTAACCGGGAAAAGCCGAAAGACACAACAACATTGTGCGAAAGTAACTAATCATGGGCACAGTGGTGCAGCAAGTAGCATTGCTGTCTCACAGACTGGCTCTGGTTGAGTGTTTGGATGTGGCTGCTTCTGCGTGCAGTCTGTATGCCCTCCACGGTTGTTTTTATACCATGTTGGAGCTTTTTTCCCTGGACTTTCCCTGAAAATCGGCACCTACCCTATTGGACTTTGCCAGTAATCAAATATCAATAAATAAATAAAATAAATAGTAATGAATTACGGATACATTACTTGCCATCCAAAGTGGTTATTTTCATGAACTAGGAAAATGTCTTAGAAGATCAGTCCTGTTTCTTTTTCTACTACAAATGCTTGCATTTAGTCAGTTTATGGAAACTTTTAAATGCATGAGATTCATGAGCAGTAAGAGACTCCTCCTAGCTAAACGCGCAAACAGCAACATGCTGCAGCATTTTTCTTAACTTTGAAAATTGTGAAAAATAGCTCAGCAGTAACATGATGATAATATATGATTAACCAAGTAACCATTCCTTGAAAGGTCGGCAGTATCAGCTAGAAACTCAACGGTGTTAAACCATACCCATACAACAAACTGGGAATTTAATATCTGTTATGCATTGCAGAGTATTCATTTAAGTAATTTAGTCATTGTATAGGTAGCCAAGACACATTCAAGTGCAGCAGGCATTTTTTTTTATCACCAAGATAATCATAGTTACCGACAGATACAGGCTTGCTTTTCCTTGTGCTTGTAATCAAGTGTTCCTTGGCTGGGTATATTTAATTTCAAGAGCTGAAAACGATTTTGTACAATCGGGTTTTATCACTTATAGCAATCATGGGGAGTGTTTCAAAGCAAATCTTCACAGCCATAAATGCTACAGCAAGTACATATTATGCACAGATGCATATGCCATGAAGTTTCTTTTGGCAGAATAAAGATTGCACAGGAGCAGTCTGCAAGTACAGACTTTGAAGGAATGGAGTTAAAAAAAATCTTTATTGATCTTCTTCATCAGCGGTGTGGCAAAAAGATAAAGCTGCAGTTCCTATCATCCTGTACACGTAAAGTCTGCTCTTCAATTTTTCCCTTAGAACTTCTCTACTTGCAATCTAAACAGTCTATTCTCTATCTCAATAGCTCAGCACTTGCTCCTAAAGCATTTTTATATAGGTAAAGTACTTGTATACTAAACAAAGTACTACATTAGCCTAGAATCCCCTTGAGTACCCATTTCCCTATAGGTCCCTTCTGACTCAGTTACACAGCAAACTTTTTCACTTTTTCTAGCATGTCGAAGGGTCAGTTGTTAGCGTCCTCTCCTGTTCAGCTGGTGAATCTGGGCATCTTGAGGCAATGTTACAATTGCCTCATGTACACAGATAACCCACTCCTTCTCCCACAAAACACAAATACATGTGAGAGATGCAACTATATAGCCAAACTGGAGGCTGAGCTCTCTCAACTCAGGACTGGCAAGACCAGACAGGAGGAGAAGGAAACCACGCACACCACAAACCCAGTTTCACATAGAACTATCACAACTGCAAAACAAACACATAAACACACAAAGACATACTCGAGGCACTGATCAAAAATCTACCAAAACTACAGAGGCCTCCAAAGCAGACACCCAAGCAACTGCCACCTCAAGACATAAGACATGCAACACATAGTTCTCAAAGTCAGTGTGCTAAACAGTCACAGCCCTTAAGGCCAAACACAATGCCAGACACACTTGTTATAGGTGACTCCATAGTCAGATACACTGACGTCCCACTCACCAGACTGAACAAGGAAAAGATCACAGTTAGCTGCCTGTCAGGCGCTAGAATCCGCCACATAACACAAGCACTCAGGTCACTCCACAGCAAGTACAAGTATGACTCAGTCATTGTCCATGCCGGTGTGAGCGACCTGAGACGCACCTCCCGGGACTACATGAAAAGAGACATAGAGGAGCTCTCAGATTATGTAGCCCAGGCCGGTATGACCCTGACACTGAGCAGTATCCTACCCTCACCAAGAATGATGCCACAATACAGAGACAAAATGATCAGCTTTAATAATTGGCTTAATTACTGGTGTCATTCTAAGGGGATCCAATGTCTGTCTGCCTGGGATGACATGCTTGACAAGCCACACTGCTTCAAGGGCGGCTTGCACCTGTCACCCTGGGCTTCCGGATATTGGCAAAGGCTCTTGCCACCCCATAGTGCCTTTTTAGGCAAGGCTCAAATGATAAACCTACCGCCCTAGAAAACAAAAATGGAGAAAAACTAAGGGTAATACTGCTCAATGTCAGAAGTCTAAACCTCAAGATGCACGCCCTCGAAGCCCTCCTCGGTATGGAGAACATCGATGTTTGTGCTGTGACTGAAACCTGGTTCAAGGCTCCTGAGAGCACCCCAGCACTATCAGGTTATACCTCATATCATGCGTTCCGGCCCCAAAATCCGGACCGAACTACAAAAGGAGGGGGAGTATCCATATTCATAAAGGATACCCACACCTCCAGGTTAGTGGCAACGCACAAAGCATCGGAGACCATCCAGGTGCAATAAACCATAGGTAAAACTGCCCTACAGTTTGTAACATGCTACAGACCACCTTCTCAAACTCAGGAAACCCACACAGCCTTCCTGAAGACACTGGAGAGTATAAATGTCTCTCCAAACACCATCATATTGGGTGACTTCAACTACCCAAACATAGACTGGGAACATTACTCAAGCCCCAACACCCTAGCCCAAAGGTTCCTTGAGTTCATAAACTCAAATGCTATGGAACAACTAGTCACCATTCCCACAAGAGGAGAAAATATACTAGACCTGATCATCACAAACATGGGGACAAAATGCTCCACACCGGAAGTATATCCCTCATTGGTGAGATCAGACCATAAATTAATCTCACTGGAGATCCACATCCTGCCCCCACCCCCAGCAAAAAAGACCACAGTGAAGAACTTCTCAAAAGCAAACTTCACACTTCTTAAGACTGGAGTGGTATCCTTCAAGGCCCCCGAGCCAGTGGAAACCACAACCCACGCTGCTGAAACCCTTACAAATGCCTTCTACGAGCACCTTCAGGAATGTATGGATCAAGCAATCCCTAATAAAATCAAGACCTTTTCCACCAAAGGCAGGCGCCCGGTCTGGTGGACTCCAGCCATAAACAAACTCTACAACAAGAGGAGAAAGCTACTACATGACAGAGCAAAATCCCTAAATGGGAAGGCATCTCTGATCAATACTAGCAAAAAAGAGACTCCCTACACTATGGAACAGAATCCCAGTCCATGTGAGGCAGAGCCCCTCACTGACTGTTCAAGAGAAATCTTGACGAGTGGATGGGAGATCGTAGGTTTACCCCGGGAATCATCTCTGTATCACTGCTGGACAGAGGCACAGCAAACTAATGGGTATAGTATTCTCATCCTAAGGGGTGGTGAAAGCCACACACACTCTGGCTAGGCTTATAAATGCCCTAGGGCAGATAGCCTAGTATGAACCTATGAACCTATGAAGCAGACAGTATATATGTAACCACAATTTAGACATCCTGGAAAAAAAAATAAACTTTAACCCGTTTAGTACCTCTGCTTTACTGCTTACAACAGGAAGTCAGAGAAATATCCAGTATAACTGAATAATTATTTCAATATATTAATACATTACAAGTGCAATGTGAAGGTTTTTTATTGAGAGAATACTGTATTGTCCTATTCTAAATAATCTACATGCAGTGCTGTAATCCTGAAATATAGTAGCATAAGAAACCACTCTTCTGTTACAGCAAATGTTGAAATAATATCACAGGAGTGCCCCTACCCGCAGAAGAATAACAAGCTGCCTACAGCATAATATAATGACATTCTTAAGTACTAAGTGCCAGCTCAGACTCAGAATCACAGATATATTTGCCAGGAGGTATAAACATTTTTTTAACTCTAGTATTGAGCAGGACTGTTTTTTCATTTTTGTTGTGGGAACTGGGAATAGCAGTAATCCAAGCATAGGGCTGTGTAAACAAACACACACCGTATTGTCGTTGTTAGCAAGGCCTAGAAGACTAGATGTTTTACTCCTCAAAGCAGTAGTACTTTGCACCGTGGTTCAATACAGCGTTTCTCGTAATATGAGTGATTAATAATCTCATCGACGTTAGCACTACAGCTGCCCTACCTGTACACTTTCAATCCCAGTATCTCTTGTCCTCAGATGAGCTGAAAAGCATACAGTCACTGTAGCGGCATAAGGGAGTGGAACTTTGGGGTATTTTTTTTTTCAAAAACAACAGTATTTAGCTTAGAACTGGGGTTAAATGAGGGCAGATGTATAAGCCGACAGGACGAGTCGATCCCGACACTGCTAAGGGATGGGAGGGGTGAGCTAAAGTTAGGTAGAGACCAGAAAAGGAATTGTGTCCTGCGTCCTTGAAAAAGCAGCACTGTAGTCCCATGCGTCATGTTGAAGGTTCACGACTTTCTGAAACTTTAACAGCAGTGGATAACTCTTTACCCCATACACATGACAGCTGGAAACCTTTACCTACCGGTGTTAACTACCGTTCCTCGGTAGTACAGCAATATTTCCTCCAAAAGGTCTTCACTGCACCCATATGCCAGCTTCTAGGACGCAACATCATGAGTTGTGAATCTGAGCCATGCGTTACTGATCATCACTTGCACATTCATGTTTCAGTGGGTCACTATTTGAAGAAGTACTGGCATTTACTTGTTACAGCAAACTGTTAGTGTCTGGAGTTTACCAGCATTATCCCGGAAAGTTATAGAAGTAAATAATTTAAAAGGCGTGAAGTATGAGTTATATGTATACTTATTTATTATTATTATTTGTTTTTATGGTACTTTTCCGTTATCGGGGCAGCACTTTTAATGAGCGCTTTCCATTCCATTCATTGGGACAGTGTTGTCATGGATACAGTGACTCTCTGGGTAGTAACAGCTATAATCCTGAAATGTGAGTATTATAACTAGCCCCAATTTTCAAGCACCCAGTTTCTAGGTCAAAAAAGTTTAAGCTCTTTCGCCTAATTTTTTTTCAAGACAGGGTAGCGATTTACAGTAAACAAACAGTGCCCAGTCCCAGCTTTAGTCATTTTAACTCCAGAAACTCCATGTTAATTAAACTCTTGTAATATTATACTGCTTTAAAAGCCATCATTATGAAATATACACCACGTCTGTGGTTTGAAAACGTTATTCCTATTATTTATGTATTTATTTTTCTTTTTTGAGGGGGATCCGAGTCTGTCGCAACTGTAGAAGTAAGAAACTGCGTTGTTTAGCAGATAATTGGACAGAGCAAAATAGTGGCAGTATGAGGCATTACAGTCCGAGAAAGTGTTGCCCCGATGTGCGATAAAGTCTTTCAATGTGGAAGTTTGAGGAACATGTACTTTTTAAGACCCCAAGTGAGTAACGTCAATATTGGTAATAGGTTCATAGGTTGATACTAGGCTATCTGCCCTAGGGCATTTATAAGCCTAGCCAGAGTGTGTTTGGCTTTCGCCACCCTTTTAGATTAGTTGACTGTGCCTCTGTATAGTAGGTCACAGAAGATAGCTAGGGTTACCACCTGTTCCACTTTGCGAGGGACAGTCCCTCTTTGGGCAGTTGTGTCCTGCCAAAAAATTGTAAAAATGGCAAATGTCCTGAGATTTTAGGACAAAATTATTTCATATATTTTAAGTAATAGTTGCATAAAACAGTTATTGTGTATCTGTAACACCCAAGTGTTATAAGAAACAGAATAAGCAACTAAAATGCTACAAGAATAAGCTTTTACTTGGGCAAAAAAGTGAAGTTCTGTCCTTTGTACTGGCCATGGGTATGTTTCAGCCTGCAAAATCTGACGTTTGTACCAAAAATGTCCCACTTTGGGCATTTGAAAAGGTGGCAACCCTAAAGATAGCCCTTTTGAGGTTAGTTTACTGTGCCTCTGTCTAGTAGGGACACAGAAGAGATCCCAGGGGTAAACCTACATCTCCCATCCACTCGCCAAGATTTCTCTTGAAGAGGGTCATTGAGGGACTCTGCCTAACATGGATTGGGATTTTGTTCCAGAGTGAGGGGAGCCTCTGGGATATGAATCTGTCCCTCCAGCATGCCCTGTTTATTTCTGTACTGAGGTTTAAGTCCCTGGAGCGTGTAGCTCTAAGGGATTTGGATTTCCTGAGGTGGAGCATGCCCATTAATTCTGGGTTGGACATGGCTTTATATGTCAGGCACAGATCGCCTCTGAGTAGGCGGTAAGCAACTGAGTAGAGCTGGAGTTTCTTTAGCCTAACTGCGTAGGGCATCTGTTTGAGTCCCTTGATCCTCTTGGTGAGGAACTTTTGGGGTCTTTCCAGTTGCTGCAGATGTCGTGTAAGGTACATCGCAAATGGGGCACTGTATTCAATTATAGGCCTGATGAGTGATGAGTAGAGAGGCACAATGACCTCTCTTGATCTAGATGTGAACCCTTTCGTGATAAGGTGGGCTATATAGAAGGTCTTTCTAACCACTTTGGCAACGTGATTGTCAAAGGAGAGATTGCTATCTACTTGGGTCCCCAAATCCCTAATTACTTCTTCCGTACTTAATGGATTACCACCTATGTGGTAATTTGTAGGCACTTTGTTTTTCCCAAAGGGGATGACTATGCACTTTTTGGCATTTAGCTTTAGGCCATGGCTCTGGCACCAGTTATCCGTCTCTGTGAGAGCCTTTTGGAGGATGCTTGTGTCAGTCGGCGAGTTGATTATATCACCCAGTTTGCAATCATCTGCGAACTTGGTGTGCCATAGTCCTCCCATGTTAGCCTGTACCTCAGAGAAATATATACCGAACAAGAGAGGTCCCAGGACTGAGCCTTGTGGGACGCCATTTGTAACTGGTTTAGTCTGACATGACACCTGCAATTCTGACCATGTGGGTTCTATCCCTGATCCAGTTTGCAACCCATCTTGTGACATAGGGGTTGATATTTAAGCTGGTGAGCTTATTTATGATGCCCGAGTGAGGTATTGTGTTAAGGCTTTTGCGAGGTCCAGGTAGGCTGTGTGGACTACCTTCCCTTCATCTATGGCCTTGGTGACTGTTTCAAAGAAGTTGACCAGGTTCAAGAGGCAAGATCTGCCCTTAACAAAGCCGAATTGGGTAGGGTCCAGAGTTTGGAGATTACCAGTGTCATTGTTTATAAGTTCCATAATGATATGCTCCATAGCCGTGCAGACCAGGGTCGTCAGGCTAATGGGGCATAGTTCCTGGGGTCCGTGGTGGCTCCCCCTTTGTGGAGTGGGATAATCATTGCTGTGTGCCATTCAGTGGGCACAAAGCCTGAGGAGAGGCTATGATTAAACATGGTACTTAGGTGGGGTGCCAGTTCATTCTGTAGTTCATGTAGAACACAGCCTGGGATGTTGTCAGGTCCCATGGATGCTGTGTTCTTGGCTTTGGAGAGTGTGTTTTTTACCTGTGCAGCCATGATTACAGGTACTTTGCATTCTTCCAGTATAGAGATGGGCCCTTTAGGGGATGAGAGAGGGGTAAAGTTAGCACTGAACCTATCTTGCAGGATGTTGGCAATATCAGTTGGTTCTGTATATTTAGTGCCATTGTGCTGTAACTCAGAGCAGATCTGAGTGTTGCCATTGAGATTCTTGACATAGCTATAGAATGCTTTGTGGTTGTCTTTAGAATCAGTGGCAATTTTGCTTTCGTAACTAGCTTTGGAGGATTTTATGAGGGATCTCAGTTTCCTACTGAGGCTGACCACGGAGTTCCTCCAATCATGGGATTTTACTCTTTTTTGCAAGTTTCTTTCTTCTGTTGTAGAGTTTGTTTATAGCAGGGGACCACCAGATTGGCTTCCTTTTTTTGGAGGATAGCATCTTGGTTCTTTTAGGGATTGCACGATCCATGCACTCATGTAAGTGCTTATAAAGTGCAACTGTATAGGATTCAGCAGTCGTATGTCTATTGTTCATCAGCATGGGTGTCGTGAAGTTTGCCACTTCTGTCTTAAGAAACGTGAAATTGGCTTTGGAGAAATTTTTTACCATGGTTTCCCTAATGGGGGGTGGGGGTGGGAAGTGGATGTCTAGGGTGATTTGCTTGTGGTCGGATCTGACCAACGAGGAAGTGACCTCTGATGTGGAACACTGGTTGCCCATGTTGGTAATGACCAGGTCTAGGATATTGCTGCCCCTGGTGGGGGTGTGGATAAGTTGATCCAAGGCATTGGAATTTATGAATTCCAGAAAACGCTGAGCACAAGAGTTGGTACATGAGTAGTTTTCCCAGTTAATGGTGGGGTAGTTGAAATCGCCCATTATTTGGGTGTTAGGTTGTACCCTAATATTTCCCAGTGTATCAAGAAATGAGGAGTGGGAATCCTGGGGCATGGTGGGGGATCTGTAGCAAGGTATAATTTGCATTGCAGTCTTACCCAGAGTTAGTTGCACTTGGATAATTTCATGCATTATCCTGAGCAACTAGCCTGGAGGTGTGGATATCCTTAATGAATATGGACACACCTCCACCTTTAGTGCTTTGGTCCAGGTTAGGTGGCCGAAAGGTGTGGCATGAATTATAGCCTGCTAATGCAGGGGTGCTCTCTGGAGCCTTGAACCACGACTCTGTCACTGCACAGATGTTGATGTTCTCCATTTTAAGGAGTGCCTCGAGTGAGTGCATTTTGAGGTTTAGACTTCTAGCATTAAGTAGCATTACCCTCAGATTTTGCTTGCTTGTACCTGTTACAGTGGTGAATTTGTCATTTGAATGTTGCCTAAAAAGGCACTATAGGGGTGGCAAGACCTTTAGCCAGTATCCTGAATCCCAAGGGCAACAGATGCAGGCCATCTCTGGCAAAGCATCGTGGTTTGTCGATCATGCCATCCCAGGCAGACAGATACTGGATCCCCTTAGAATGACACCAGAAGCTTAGCCAATTGTTGAAGTCAATCATTTTGTCCTTGTACTGTGGTATAATTCTGGGTGATGGCAGGATGCTACTCATGCCTAGGGTCATACCTGCCTGGGCTACAAGATCAGAAAGCTCCTCCATATCTCTTTTCATGTAGTCCAGGGAGGTACGTCCCAGGTCATTCACACCAACATGGACAATGACAGAGTCATATTTGTACTTGCTGTGGAGTGACCTGAATGCATGCATTATATGGCAGATCCTCTCAGCTGACAGTAACTTTCTCCTTGTTTAGCCTGGTGAGTGGAGCATCAGTGTGCCTGACAATAGAGTCACCTATGACTAGAGTGTTGGGTACATTGTTATGCCTTATGGGCTGTGGTTGAGTGGCACACTGAGTTTTTGGGCTATGTGTCATTTGGGTTGTGTTGGGGGGGGGGGTGGAGGTTGCTTGCATTTCTGCTTTGGAGGTCCTTGTTGCTTGGGTAGATGTTTTTTGAGAGCCTCCGTGAATGTAGGTGTGTGTTTTGTGTTTCTGTGTGTGTTTTGGTTGTGTAGGTTTTGAGGGACTATGTGATGAGCATGGTGTGGTGCAAGTGTTTACCTTCTCCTCTTGACTGTCTAGTCCAGTCTTGGGAGAAGAGAGCTTTGCTTCCACTTTGGTTATATAAGTGCATCTCTCACAGGTTGTAGTGTTGGGTGGTAGGAGGAGAGGATTGTCTGTGTACATGAGACAATTGCTGCATTGCCCAAAGATGCCCAGATTCATCAGGTAGACAGGAGAAAACACCGGGAGCTGACCCTTAGACATGCCTGGATAGGTGTTTATTTATTAAGTACTAAAAACTGTTTTCCTCTCGTCAAGTGAGGAAAGTTGAGTGCTGTAGTAATTTGTAGCTTATTTAGTGCTTACAATGAGTTCTGAACAAGTGCTGAGCTCAAAGAAACAGATTTGAGTGCTGAAACTAGAAAACTGGCTAGTTCTAAGAAACAAAATTAAGTTAGAAGTCTTCCCTCCAACACAGAAAGGCTTGGGGACTCAGAAGCTTACAAACAGTCCTGGATACAGCAAATCTGTATCTGGACTAGACAATTTATAGGAAAGGCAAGAAACAAGCTTAGAAAATATATATATATTTTTTTGTAAAGTGGAAAGGGGAAAGGAGGAGCAGAAGCTAACTGGGTTGGCCTTCTCAAATGCTCTCCCTGGAATAGGCAGAATGAGGTAATGACACTAGACTGGGAGGAGTGTCCCAGATCAAATTTACAGTAGGGGCAGGCAACTGCAAAGCCATCAAGTATAAAAACAGGATACCAAGAGGGAGGGTAGGAAACAAAAATCAGAACAAACAAACCCAACCAGATGCTTAACAATTGTAGAAAATTCTACTTAATACCTCACACACAGTGAGTAAAATAAAAGTGCTATAAATAACTCTGAAATAAGCAAAAAACATGATACTTAATGTTATATATCACAGATTAGTTAGCTCAGAGCCCTTCCTCTGACTTCTCCCAATTAGCTCAGTGTGAAATGGTAGAAACAGTCACAAGTTAACTTCTTAAGTAACAAAGTTGAAACCTGGGACAACTTTAAAAAAAAGCTTGAAAGAACCAATGAGGTGGTTACTCCAAGGGCGTAGTCCAGGCAACCCCAGTCAGCCAATGACCATAAACAATTCACTCTCGCTGAAATGCTATACTGGCCTTGGCTAAGCTATGATGGCCTGGGACATGTGCTCAGACACACAGCCTCTACTAACAAACAACTAGTCCCAAAACACAAGCCTGAATATGGACAATGCTACACTACCAACACTACTTAGGTAGAAAAAACTGCAGAAATGTTTAAACAGATAAAGGATCAAGGAGACTCTAGAGAATGCTTTTAAATGCAAACAAGTTATATAATACACTCCTAGCAGGAAATCAGAACAAACAAACCCAACCAGATGCTTAACAATTGTAGAAAATTCTACTTAATACCTCACACACAGTGAGTAAAATAAAAGTGCTATAAATAACTCAGAAATAAGATTGTTGCATCAAACGTGTTTGAAAAATAAAGTTTCCTTCAATACGCATGGGAAAGTCATAAAGAAACATAACCCAACTTTAAAAAATGCCATTTCTATTTGGGGGAGGGCGGATGTAATTTTTTTTTTTTTTTTGCAGCTGGGTTTGCGTTTTATTATGTTTCTGCAATAATAAAAATGGTACTTTTCCGTTATCGGGGCAACACGTGATGCGCCTACATTTTAGCTATGAACACGGCTATGAATGCAGCTACTACTTAGAAAGTGTTACCGTGACTATGTAAATTACCCTGTTTCCAATTTGTAAAAATTAACAGAATTTTTTTTGTATCTGAAACACATTAATGTCATCTGAAAGAGTATAAGCAAATCAAGTCATATAAGGATACGCTTTTATTTTGCCAAAAACATTCAGACCTTTGTGATAGGTGCGGGTATGGCTTGTCCTGCAAAATCTCACGTTCATACAAAAAAATGTCCCACTTTGCTCATTTGAAAAGGTAGCAATCTTAGTTAACTTGCATTTATTTTATTATGTGTACATATTGTCATAGCTCTTAAGTGCACCTCATTACCCCCCATCCCCCCCCCCCAAAAGAGCAAATGTCTATCCCAACAGAGTGTAGCCTCCCTGATATCACAGATGCACAGGTGAGAGCTGCCCTCTCCAAAGCAAAAAACACAGCATCAATGGGACCGGACGGTGTCCCGGGCTGCGTCTTACACGAACTCCAAGAAGAACTGAACCCTCACATAAAGTCACTGTTCAGTCTCAGCCTTACTACAGGATATGTACCCAAGGAATGGCGTACAGCAACAGTGGTCCCACTCCACAAAGGTCGGGTTTGTAAAAGGCAGATCATGTCTCCTAAACCTGATAGACTTCTTTGAAGCGGTCAGCAAAGCCATAGATGAGGGTAAGGTGGTACACACAGCCTATCTAGATCTTGCCAAGGCTTTTGACACCATCCCCCACTCTGGAATTATAGACAAACTCACTAAACTAGGTATAACTCCCTATGTCACAAGATGGGTTGCCAACTGGCTCACTGACAGAACCCACCCTGTCAAAGTAGCAGACTCTAAATCCAGCATCAGACCAGTGACAAGTGGAGTACCACAGGATTCAGTCCTAGGTCCTCTCCTGTTTGGTATCTACTTCTCTGAAGTACAGGCTAACACAGAAGGTCTTTGGCTAACAAAGTTCGCAGATGACTGCAAACTAGGAACTATAATCAAAACTCCTAACGATGTGGACATCTTACAAAAGGGCCTCACAGTGACAGATGCCTGGTGTCAAAGCCATGGCCTCAAGCTTAGTGCCAAAAGGTGCATTGTCACCCCTTTTGGTAAAAACTCAGTACCCATGAATTACCACATAGGTGGTAGTCTACTTAACACCAAAAGTGTGATAAGAGACCTTGGGACACAGGTGGACAGTAGTCTCTCCTTTGATAATCACATCACCACAGTAGTCAGGAAATCCTTCTACGTGGCACACCTCATCACAAAAGGTTTCTCATCCAGGAAAAAAAGAGGTCATTGTTCCCCTCTACTCATCACTCATTAGACCCATTATAGAGTACAACGCCCCTTTTGGTATGTACCTCACAAGACATCTACAACAACTGGAAAGGCCACAGTAATACCTCACAAAGAGGATTACTGGCCTCAAACAGATGCCCTATGCAGACTGTCTCAAACAACTCCAGCTTTACTCTTTCGCATATCGCCTACTCAGAGGCGATCACTGCCTAACATACAAAGCTATGTCAAACCCAGAGCTGTTGGACATGCTCCATGTAAAGAAATCCCAATCCGTCCGAGCTACATGCTCTAGAGACCTAAACCTTGTCACCACAATAAACAGAACATGCTAGAGGGATAGATTCCTGTCCCAGAGACTTCCCATACTCTGGAACAAACTACCTATCTATATCAAACAAAGCTCCTCATTAGCACTCTTCAAAAAAATCTTGATGATTGGATGGGAGATAGGAAATTCACCCCAGGGATCACTTCTGTGGCACTGCTTGACAGGGGCACAGGAAAATAATTTTCTTGGGTGGCAAAAGCCAGTGTACCGTTTGGCTAGGCTTATATAGGCCCTAGGGCCAATAGCCTAGTACCTACCTATGAAATAGAAATAACTGAAGTGCTACAACTGATTTTTTTTTTAATAAAATGGAAATAGGTATTTAGTTGTGTTGGTTAAGGGTATAGGTTACTCCACAAGTTTAGCTTTTAGCAAAAATGTTCAGATGTGAGCTTTTGAAATTGTAGGTGATATCATGCACAGTAGACTGATTGGATTTTTTGGGTGACTGCAAGTCCCTAGTATGCTGCTGTTTGTGGAATGGGGCACCTGCTCTCTTATGTTACAAGACGTTATCTTGGGAAGAAAATGTCTGGAACTCACCTCTTCCTATTAGGATTCCTTTTTAGGGCTGTCATCTTTTTAAATGCTGAAAAAGAGATGGTCTTAATATTAATGCCAGATTTTGCAGGACAAACCATATCCAGGACAAGTACAAAGGTATGAATTTCCTATGTTAGCCAACAGAAAAACTGAGTCATGCATAAATTGAGTTGTTTCTATGTCTTCTTTTATAGTAAGTGTTTGAAATACAAATTAAGTGTTTTGTGCAGTTGTTTTTTAACACCTTTATTGACATCCCAACGACATGCTGTAGGTGGATTGGACACTCCAAATTGGCACTAGGCGTGAGTGCGTGTGTGTGTGTGTGTGTGTGTGTGTGTGTGTGTGTGTGTGTGTGTATGTGTGTATGTGTGTGCCTTCTTTGGAAGGTTGGGCACCGGGCTGGCAACTCGACACCTTAAAACTCCAATCATGAACGGACAGGTGAGCCGCTGTGGTGACCCCTAACCGGGACAAGCCGAAAGAAGAAGAAGATTGAATTATCACTTGTGACATAGGGAAATTTATATTTACACAAAAGTAATCAAACTGTATTAACAAGTTAACATTTTAACAAACATTATACTTCACATATACTGCTATATATCATATAACCTAAGCAACATTACATAAATTATTCAATTCCTGACCCCTTTTTTAAACAAGCAACATATTTATTAAACCATCACTTGTGATATAAGCAATCATACATTTATATAAATGAAAAAAACACACAGACACAATCCTAGTTGCAAGCATTATGCATCAGTTATAATCTACCCAATCATTTTCAGTCAAACATTACATAGGTTCAAAGGTTCATAGGATGATTCTAGGCTATTGGCCCAGAGGCCCTTGTAAGCATAGCCAAGAATTTCACCCATGTTCCCACAAAGTCAGCACCTGTTTTCCTTGTCCAGCAGGGACACGGGTGGAATCCCAGGGGTATATTTTCTGTTTCCTATCCAGTTGTCCAGGTTCCTCTTAAAGAGGGCTAGTGAGGTACTCTGCTTGACATGGAGAGGAAGTCTATTCCCCAGATGGGGTAGTCGTTGGGATACAAATTTATCCCACCAACAAGTTCTATTAATGTCACAGACCAGGTTGAGACCTTGCGTGCAGGTTGTGCAAGTGGAGTTTGACTCACTGATATGCAGCAACTCCATCAAGTCTGAGTCTGAGATGGCCTTGTATGCCAGACACAGGTCACCTCTGAGCAGTCTGCATGAGACTGACAGAGGGACAGGGCTTTTAGCCTATCTGTATAGGATAGGTGCTCGAGACCTTGGAATTTCCTGGTCAGGAACGTCTGTGGTCTCCCAAAATGCTGCATGTGCTTCGCAAGGTACATGCCGAAGGGGGCATTGTACTTGATAATGGGTCCGATAAGGGAGGAGTCCAGGGATGTTATGACCTCCTTGTTCCTGGATGAAATACCCTTACTTATGAGGTGGGCCATGTAGAAAGGCTTCCATACAATGAAGGCAACATGGTGGTCAAAACTCAGGTTGCTATCAACCTGGGTGCCCAAGTACCTCACCACTGATTGCATGCTAAGTATGTTATTTATTAATGTGATAATTAGTTGGGACACCATTTTCCCCAAAGGGGATAATGATGCATTTCTTAGCATTCAGTTTGAGGCCATGCTTCTGGCTCCAGTCATTAGTTTGGTTAAGGCCCTCATGGAGGATGTTTACATCACTAGGGGAATTTATGACAGTGCCCAGCTTGCAGTCATCTGCAAACTTGGTCAGCCACAGACCACTGGTTTTAGCTTACACCTCAGAAAAGTACATCTCAAACAGTAGAGGCCCCAACACCGATCCCTGTGGTGCGCTGTTTGTTACGGGTCTACTACTAGAGGTGGCTTCCCCTATTTTCACTGAGTGGGTTCTATCAGTGAGCCAGTTAGCTACCCATCTAGCAACATATGGTTTGATGCCTAGCTGGGAGAGTTTATCTATTATGCCCAAGTGGGGAATAGTGTCAAAGGCTTTGGCTAGGTCAAGGTAGGTGGTGTGCACTGTCTTGCTCTCATTCATGGCTTTGGTGACTGTTTCGAAGAAGGTGACCAAGTTTAACAGGCATGATCTCCCTTTGAAAAAACAAACTGCATGGGATCAAACATTTGGAGGTTGCCAATGTCCTTGTTTATAAGGTCCATGATAATGCATTCCATGGCCTTGCAGATCAGGCTAGTTAGGCTGATGGTCCTATAATTGCCTGGGTTGGTGGCTACTTCACCTTTGTGCAGAGGGATGACAGTGGCTGTCCTCCATTCTGCTGGGATGAAGCCAGTGCACAGACTGTGGTTGAATAGGCTGCATAGTGGTGCTGAGAGCTCTTGCCTTAGTTCATTTAGGATACAACCAGGGATATTGTTGGGTTCCATGGAGGCTGTATTTTTTACCTTAGAGAGGGCATTAATAACCTGGTGATTAGGGGAGGGGGGCAGGTGCTGGAGATGTCCTGGTTTACTGATGGGGGGAACAAGGGGGGTGAAGTTTTCACTGAACTTGTCTGCCAGCAGGTTGGCTATATCTATGGCATTTGTGTATGTGGTATTCTTGACCACCAATTCAGAGCAGATTTGGGAGTGACCTTTGAGATGGCAGACGCATGTGAAGAAGGCCTTGTGATCGTCCTTAGTGGATATGGCCAATTTGGACTCGAAGTTAGCCTTAAAGGATTTCACCAGTGACCTTATTTGCTTGTTCAGACAAAGGAGAGATTGCTTCCAACTTGGCAACTGCTCCTTCTTGGTCCAGGATAGCAATTTTTTCCTTTTATTATAGAGTCTGTTTATTGCTGCTGTTCACCAGACAAGTTTACTCTTCCTTGAGGAAGAGGATTTCGTCCTGTCAGGTATTGCTGAGTCCATGCAGCTATATAGGTGCTCATATAGTTTTTGGTGTAGGCTTGGACCTCAGTGCTTAATTCAGCTGAAGGGATGGTGGCTGTGAAGCTGCTTATACCTGCTCTCAGGAGGTTGTAGTCAACTTTGGAAAAGTTTTTTTGTTCGACCCTGGCAAGGGGGCAGGGTCAGGGGAGATGGTGACTTCGAAAGTGATTGCTTTATGGTCAGAGCTTACCAAGGAAGATGACACTGTAGGGGTACTACAGTGGCTACTCATGTTCGTTAGTGCCAGGTCCAGGATATTTTCACCTCTTGTGGAGTTGTAAACTAGCTGATCCAATGCATTGGCATTGACGAAGTTGAAGGAATCTATAGGAGTTCATGTTTGAGCTAGAATAGGTCTTCCACTCTATGGTTGTGTAGTTAAAGTCGCCCAGGAACAGGGCAGAGGGTTGAATCTTGATAGATTTAAGTAAGTCCAGATAGGTGGAGTGGGCCTTCTGAGTCATGGTTGGGGGTCTATAGTTAGCAATGATTTGAACAGGTGTTTTGTCAACAGTTAACTGCACCTGTAGTGTCTCCTGCATGTCATACTGTCTGACCAGTCTGGAGGTGTGCATGTCTTTGATAAATATTGAAACTCCACCTCCTTTGGCTTTGTAGCTCTGTGTTTGAAGTCTGAAAGTATGGCAGGACAAGTAACCTGGTAAAGTTGGGGTGCTTTCCCCAGATTTAAACCAGGTTTCAGTGACTGCACAAATGTCAGCATCTTCCAGGGTGAGGAATGCTTGCAATGAGTGCAGTTTCATGTTAAGACTCTTTGCGTTTAGCAGCATGACCGTTAAATTTCATTTAGAAGAATTTTTCACATTGGTAATTTTCTCCTCGTGACTTTTCCTAAAAAAGGCACTGTGTGGGAAGCAAGAGCTTTTGCCAGAAGCCTGAAGCCCAGAGAAGACAGATGAAGGCCATTTCTGGCAAAGTATTGTGGTCTGTCATTCATGTCATCCCAGGGTGTCAGTTACTGGATCCCCCTAGAATGACATTAGAATTTAAACCAATTGTTAAAGTCAATCATTTTCTTTTTGTACTGAGGCATCATTCTGGGTGGTGCTAGGATGCTGCTTAAGGCTAAGGACATACCTGCCTGGGACACATATTCAGTGAGCTTAATCATGTCTCTCTTCATATAGTCCAGAGAGGTGTGTCTCAAGTCGTTCACACCAACATGGACTATGACAGAGTTATAACAGTACCTGTTGTTGAGAGACTTGAGTGAGTGAGTGATATGGTGGATTCTGGAACCTGGCAAGCAACTTACCATGACTTTTCCCTTGTCTAGCCTGGTGAGGGGCACATCTGTGTGTCTCATGATAGAGTCTCCTATGACTAGTATGTTGGGTTTGTGGCTGGGCCTTAGAGGCTGTGAGACACAGACATGTGTACTATGTGTGGTGCTTGGTGCGGTGGGTTGTGATGTGCATGTGTGTTTTTGCCTCGGAGGTCTCTTTTGTTTAGGTATGTATTGGTTGAGAGCCTCCACATATGTAGGAATGTACTGTACAGGTGTGGGTGGTGTTAGAGGTGTGGTGTTTGTGCAGACAGCCTTCTCAGTGTCAGAAGTACTTCATAGGTTCATAGATTATTACTAGGCTAACTGCCCTTGTGGGTCATTTTAAGCCTAGCCAACTACCTCATGTGAGAATCAAACCCTGCACCTTGTGTTTGCAAGGTAAACACCTTAACCATTATGCCAACCTCCCACCCTACTTTTGATTGAGACAGCAAGGATACTAGGTTCTTAATGTAATTGCAACTCTCACATATTGTGTTCCTAGGTGGTAGAAGAAGAGTGTTGTCCGTGTACATGAGGCAGTTGCTACACTGTCTCAGGATGCCCATATCAACAAGATTAGCAGGAGAAACCACAGGAAATTGTCCGTCCATGGTTGTCAGAATCTGTGGATGAGAGGTAAAGGATGGTAGAGTGGGTACTATCAGAACAGAGTACCTATAGGTGTGAGTAGGGCTTGATAGAATCACAGTAGTTGCAAGGGAGTGCATCAGTTATACAGGAGTGCTGGTAAGGGAAAAAATGCAACTGAGATACCTCACAATGGGTTAAAACAGAGCAGTGGTAATGCGCAACGAGCAAACAAGCGCAACATCCTGCAAACACAGGGTTTAAATATCAGAAAAATGGAAGAATCTAGAAGCTCGAATTACTACCTAATCCTGCTAGGCCCTGCTCTTTCAACCAATAACTCATGCTAGAGAAGATCAGGCAATCCTGCACTCTCACTGACAGTGAATACAAAACACTACCAGCAGAATATTGCTGCCAGAAACACAGGAAACTCAACAAGCAAAACAACCAAGCCTGGATAACAGCAGGCCTCAATCCAGACTATGCTACCTGACTAGAGCACAGAAATCTCACAAAAATGCATAGAAAAGCACAGATAGAGCACTCACAAACAGAAAATACACCTCTCAGTATGAAAAAGCAGTTTACAGTTAAGTAATTCAATAAAAATGCAACTACAATATGAAATACTATCTAGCAATGAAATACAGTTAAAACAGTATAAAACAGTACAAAAATGCAGTGAAACAGTAAAAAAAGCTTTATAACAGTGCAAAATGTAGTAGACCAGCTGTATAGCACAACTGTAAGCATTAGGAAGTACAATTCAATGAAATGCATTTAAGTCCTGCCTTTTTAAAACCTCATTTCTCCCCTGTATGTATTGCTTTCACAATTCACATTTTTCCTATATAGTTTGCTCCTACCCTTTTCTAAAGATCTTAATTCCAGTTGTTTTACCTCTGTTACTATATTCACTACTTCTAATATACAGTTGGTTTAGGTTGTGATTTCCATTTTCTAGTAATTGCTTTTTAGCAGCCACCATAATTAGGCACAGTGAAGCCTTACCATGTCTAGGCAATTCTGATTCTGTATCATAGCTCAGAAAAATCATGTCCCCTCATCACACCAATACACCCACCTAGCATCTCCAACAGTGTATCCCACAGGGAATCCTTAAAGTCCACCAACCCACTGCACTCCTAGAAAATATGCTCCCAAGTACATCTTTCTTTCCTGTCACACCTCCAACATTTGCTGTCTACCTGAGGAAAAATTCTCTGGAATCTACTTGGGGTATAAAAATATCTATGTAAACATTTCCAAGCAAAAATCCTAAATCTTCTAGATTTTGTCGCATATTTGGGAGACACACATATATCCTCCCATTGTTTATTTGTGAATTGCTTATCCAGTTTCTCTACCCAATCCTTTCTAACCTCCTCTGATCGATTCTTATAGTTATCATGCAATATTTTATATGCTGTACTAATTATTCCCATTTTAATGGCAGCTTCTGTTCTAGATTCTACTAAAAACTCTACCAGTGCTGGTCTTTCATTTAGGATACTCCTTTTCTTTCTCTTTGCCTATACTCTGATATCAATCTTTGATAGGGAAGGCAATCTCCAACCTGCAGTCCAAATAAATTATTGGCCCGATCCCATTCTATTACCTTTCCCTCTCTAGTTATTTTCTCCCAATATCTTGGTTCCTTTGTCAGTTTTGTCCAATAAATTCCAGACCTCTCATGCCTATTGTCTATTGTTTTATGCAGTTGTTAGCAGAAACTTACCTCTCAGAACACTTGTCATTTTTCATCTTTTTTCGTAGGATCATAAGATCATAGGAGGTTACTAGGCTAATGGCCCTGGGGCCCTTACAAGCCTAGCCAAGAGTTTATCCCCCAAAAGAAACCTCAGTCAGCACCCATTGCCCCTGTCATTGAGGGACAGGTGTCTTCTGTCATGGAGGGGAGTGTGTAACTAGCTATAACTTGGATGGGTGTCTTGCCAACTGTCAGATGTACCTGGAGTAGTTCCAGTGCATCATGCTGGCAAACTAGTCTGAAGGTGTGCCTGTCCTTGATGAAGACAGAGACTCCACCACCCTTAGGACACAACTGTCCATATAGGGATTGTTCTGGATGAAGAGGGACAGGTTGATTACCTTAGTCCTTTTATTGTACTTACTTATTAACCAGGTAACTAAACCAATTGATATTGTGGTTTTTCAACAGTAAAACAAACCATATGCATCAATTACAGCTGCAGAATACAAACAATATGCCGCATTACAATGAGGTGTTCACTTAGATCTACCACATGATGAATCTGTGTACATGTGAACGTTAGTGGGGTAGAGGTTCCAGGTATAGAATTATGAGTACTGCAGTCTTGTTGGATTCATGATTATTCTTTAGCCATATAAATTTCTTAGAGCATACAGGAGAGAATAGGGTTATGCACAAATTAGGGTCAGCTGTAAATCCAGTTGAAAGAGCTGTGGGTTTACTTAATTGGAAGTCTATAGGCTATGCATGTTTTATAAAATGTTTTATATCTGCATATCTGCAGGGTTCCATCCATACACACACACACACAGACAAATCAGTCAGTGGTGGGTTACAACAGCAAACACTTACTAGAAATAAACAGTTCTTCTTTTTCTTTCAGCTGTTCCCGTTAGGGGTTGCCACAGTGGATCATCTGTTTCCATTTCTTTCTGTTCTCTGAATCTTGCTGTGTCACACCAACCACCTGCATGTCCTCTCTCACTGCATTCATAAACCTTATCTTAGGCCTTCCTCTTTTCCTCTTACATGGCAGCTCCATCCTAAGCATCCTCCTCCCAATATATCCAGCATCCATTCTCAGTGCATGTCCAAACCAATGCAATTTCACCTCACTGGCTTTGTTTCCAAACCGTCCAACCTGAGCTGACCCTCTAATCCTGTCCATCTTCATGACACCCAATGCAAATCTTAACTTCTTTAACTCTGCCACCTCCAGCTCTGACTTATGTCTATCTGTCAGTGTCACTGCTTCCAACCCATATAAAATTGCCAGTCTCACTACCATCTTGTAGATCTTCCCTTTCACTCTTAACTGGTACCTGTCTGTCACAAATCACTCCTGACACTCTTCTCCACCCTGCCTGCACTCTCTTCTTCACCTCTCTTCCACATTCACCATTACTCTAAACTGTCGATCCCAAGTATTTAAACTCATCCACCTTTACCAACTCTACTCCCTGCATCCTCACCATTCCTCTATCCGCCCTCTCATTCACACACATATATTCTGTCTTAGTCCTGATGACCTTCATTCCTCTCCTCTCTAGAGCATATCTCCATCTCTCCAGGGTCTCATCAACCTGTACCCTACTCTCACTGCAAATTGAAATATCATCCACAAACATCATAGTCCACGGGGACTCCTGTCTGATCATATCTGTCAACCTGTCCATCACCATTGCAAATAAGAAAGGGCTCAGAGCTGATCCTTGATGTAATCCCACCTCCACCTTGAATGCATCTGTCACTCCTACCACAGACCTCACCACTGTCACACTGCCCTCATACATATTCTGTACCACTCTTAGATACTTCTCTGCCACTTCCAACTTCCTCATACAATACCACAACTCCTCACTAGGTACCCTGTCATATGCTCTCTCTAAGTCCACAAAGACACAATGCAGCTCCTTTTGACCTTTTCTATGCTTCTTTATTAACTCCCCCAGAGCAAATATCGTATCTGTAGTGCTCTTTCCTGGGATGAAACCATACTGCTGCTCACTAATCATCACCTACCTTCTTAACCTAACTTCTACTACACTTTCAATTCTACACTGAAAAACTAGTTAACCAAAAAGGCAAACCATCAGCCACAGCAATGTTCCAATTCACTTTATTAAAACTTCAACTCAGATACAAACTCCACAGTGTCCCAATAAATAGTCCAGATAAAACACCACAAATTACTCTAATTCAATGTTGAATTCAGAATAAAAATCCACTATTCCAGCTCAAGTTTAGTGCTTTCATTCCAAATTACATAGGACTTCTTCAGAATAAAGAAAGAAAAATGACCCCAACCTAATATACCCATAATTAATTACCTAACTGAATCCGATTAAGTATTAAAATACAACCTACGTGTACATTTTTAACCTATATTTTACATTTATAAAATAACCAACATAAGTTAATATATTCTATCCTAAAATATTTTCACTTTTAACACACTGTTGATGCTGGCACACTTATTGATACCAGGAAATTTTGTGGCATTAAGCCTTAACTGCCACTTAAGTTCACTAATATTCAAATACTCATCAAGCACAAATCCCTGTTGATCTTTCAGTAACTGTTGCACAACACGAAATCCAAAAAAATGGCTTGATTACTATTAATATGTCTGTATAATGCATTGGTCAACTTCTTATTTTTAATATCGGATAAATGTTCATATATTCTTTCCTTAAAAAATCTACAAGTTTTTCCTATGTAGAAATCTAAACACAAAAAACACTTAGATGTGTATACGATATTCTAACTGTGGCAGTTAAAGTGTTCCCAATATAAATGGCTCTTCCATTCAGACTAAACTTACTACCAGTCACCAATATATTAGGGAAAAAATTACACCTGCCACATTTAATGTTGCCCAGTGGTTTATTTATAATTCCTGGTGTCACAGACTCCAAAATATTCTTAAATGATCTATCCCTTCTGTATACAAAACTGGGCTGTTCACCAAATAATTTGACCACTTCCTTATGTGAGACTGTGAAATTTCCCAGTTTTTCCTAATTACTGCTGGAATATTTTCAGAATCTTTATTGTAAGTGGAAATAAAACTCCTAATCATATGTTTGTTTTGCTCTAATCTATGACTATTCAGAATATTATTATTATCCAAATTTACCATATTTTTCTCACCCAAAATGAGCCTATATACATTTCTTAATCTTTTGTTTGATTCCTCCTGTCTAACTTTTTCAATCATGGCTTGCGGGTAGCCCCTTTTCAAAAACATACTGGTAATAAATTGTATTTCATCCAAAAATTCACTTTCCAAAGTAATCATTTTTGCTGCCCTGACCAATTGCCCCTTAACAATGGCCTTTTTCTGATAGTCAGGGTGCCAACTTGAATAATTCAAATATGCATTGGAAAATGTCGGTTTTCTATAAATTTTGGAAACAAAACATTTATTAACCTTGTCCACTCTATGATCAATATCTAAATAAAATGCTCTGTCCTTACTATATTCATGAGTAAACTTAAAAAAATTCCACAGTATGATTAATATATGCAAAAAATTCCACCAGCCTTTCCTCTGTTCCCTTCCACAACAAGTACAAATCATCCAAATATCTGGTGTAGAACTGAATGTCATTCCTATATTGGCTAAGGAAAATAAATTAATTCTCCCAAAAGGACATTACATAATTAGCAAAAGTGGGAGCGCATGCCGCCCCCATCGCTACCCCGGTCACTTGTTTGTAATATTGACCTTTGAAGAACAGATAATTATTCCTTAAAACTACCTCCATCAAAGTAACCAGTACATTAATGACATTCTGTTCATATAATCCAGTGACTAACAATTGTGATTCTAACCTCGCCAGTCCAACTTCCTGTTGGATGACAGAAAATAGATTACACATGTCAACAGTTACCAAAAGCGTATCCATTTTGTATGTAATATTATTAACATTTTCCAAAAATTGTCAGAAATCCTTACAAATATATGAAAAAGACTGTAAACATTTTTTTCCAAATGATAATGCGAATATTTTCTTATAAAACAAGTTTTTGCCCTTTTACCATCAACAATGGGCCTAAAACTAGGGTTATTCAACCCTTTATGTAACTTAGGAATACCAAATATATTGGAAACTGCCGGGTGGTCATTTTTAAGAAAAGCATAATCATTCTCATCAATCAGTCCCTGATATAGCATGCCCTCTAACAACATATCAATATGTCTGTACGCAATATTTATCTCATTAAATGAACTTTCATGATATGTGTCTCCCATTAACATACTGGACATGCTATTGATATCTTCATTATTATCCATAATGACCACCCCGTTACCCTTGTCGGGTTTCATAACCCAAATTGTTCTATCTCTGGAAATGTCATGTAGTAATTCCCATTTAGTAATAGTTAAATTGTCATTACAATTTTGATTAACTTTTAATGTATTCCTAAAATCCAACTCACAGACCCTTTCAAACATGCTAACCACATTCGACAAAGGTGGATTAAATGTACTTTATTTATTTATTTATTTATTTATTTTACATTTGTTAACCGGGCTTGCCCAACTGGATATATGTCCATTTTCAGTTGAGGCCTGGGGAGAAAAGCTCCACATACAGAAGAATATTTACAAAGACATTGGTACATTACAAAGTTTTGTCAATCTTTACATTTCATTGGATTTGGCTTATTAATAAGAAAAAAATCCTAGTGTGTAACAGCTATGGATATTCATACAAAATATATACACTGACACTATTAAACTGTAAGGTCACACAAAAAGCCACACAAAAATCCTAGTGCGTAACAGCTATGGATATTCAAACAAAATATGTACAATGACACTATTAAACTGTAAAGCCACACACACATTATTGTCAACAGAAAAGGAACAAGCTTATACAGGTAAGAAGATTAGTGTCTAGGGACAGGTTAAGTAGTTAGTCTGGGTTAACACAGGGGCATAACCAATGTGATTTAAGGTAGAGTTTTAGTTTGCTTTTAAATAGGTTAGCTGAGGATAGGGAAGTTAGGTGAATAGGTAGGGTGTTCCAGGTTTTACCCACTGTATTAGAGAACAGTGAGTCACCAGCCGAATTGTTGGTTTTAGCTATTGCTAACACTAGCTACTTTTAACTACTTGTTTTTTTCAACACTGTTCCGCCATTATCGGGACTACTCTGTTTAAACCATAATGCTAAATTCAGTTTACGAGTATAAAGTTTCAAATCAACAAGCAAATCAGCTATATCAGCCTTTCTACATGGCACAAACATAAAACCCTTAGCTAGCAAATCAGTGTGGCACATATTAATCAGTTTACTAGAGTAGGTGTAAATTTTAAAGTCACCTTCTGCATTACAAATGACATCTGGTGTTAAACAAGCCATAGGACATTCGTCCATTACATTACCATCTTCAGTCAGGTTATTCAACAGACACACTTATTCATAATCGTTGTTGTCCACCAAATCATTCCCTAAATATTTCTTGTTGCAGTCACATAGGGAATTAGATTCATTTTCATACACTTCAACAGCCCCTGTTTCATATAAATGCTCATTAGTTAAATTACCTTTATTACAGCACATCACGTTTATCTGTTCATACCCATCTTTTGTGGATTCTTTTTCCATTGTGTCACTTGAAACACTACTAACCGGTACATCATTGCGAGCTTCACAGTCACAAACTTGCCCAAAACACTCACGTCTGCTACACCATTGGAACCCACTCGTGTAAACAACGAGATGGCCATGTTCATCATCTCTGCCACTGATTTGACGAAGGGTGCTTGTCCTTAGGTCTCGCTCCCTGTGCTACATAGTCCCTGTATTGATTTGCTCCATAATTCATCTTGTCTGGCTTTCTGTTCCTCAATCTCTCAAACCATCTGTAGCCATACTCCAAAGGGGTGTCAGTCGTCTTGCCCTCTTCTTGATAATGCCTCGGTTGTGATGTCAGTTCCCCTTCCAATCTCTCAGCATCATTGGCTGTCTTACAATCATTACCATGGTGACCCACTGGCCAGGGATACGCCTTCTTCAATTGATACTCTTTTGTGTCCTGACTAATTTTATTAAGTTTCCTATGAAATATGTTGTTACAAATGCCATCTACATTTTTGTAACTGTCAAAAATTAAATAATTTTGTATAACCATGTTTTGTTCATCTAATTGCTAGTGAGCTGTTCCAACTTGATTTTATTGTATTTCACCATGAGTTTCATAATCCTGTAACCTGTATTATCAAATAAGATTTGCAATTCCTTAATGAATTCCAAACTGTTTTCCACACCATTCGGGTGCTTCCAGCAGCGCAGCCCACGAGGGACCTGATGCAACTCCAGATTTCTCTCAAAGTACCCATTTTCCAATTGCAGTTTACGAAATGTTAACAATGTCTTTTCAAATAACTTTAGCCTTCAGCCAAAGAAATAGGTTGGGTATTAACATTGTTGACTACCATGGAAGTCTCAGTACGATTGTCATTGAAGTTATAAACATGATTTTTCCAGCTATTCAGTTCAGTTCTGTTTGACACCTGCACCTCTGTTGTGTGATTCTCATCAGTTAAAGATGATTGAGAAACCTGTGGTGTGGGCTGTTTTAAAGGCACACCCAAATTACCAAACATACTATTGCCAGAAAGTTTCTCCAAAATGCCATTGATTTGTGTCAAATGAACAGCCATTTGCTGGCTTATATGTTCTATTAAATCTGTCAAGTTACCTTGCTGGCTGGATGTATCCATATAGGCACTTGCTACCCACTGACAAGTGTGTTAAAAAACATTCAATTCCACACTGAAAAACTAGTTAACCAAAAAGACAAACCATCAGCCAGAGCAGTGTTCCAGTTCACTTTATTAAAACTCCAACACAGATAAAAACTCCACAGTGTCCCAATAAATAGTCCAGATAAAACACCACAAAATACTCCAATTCAATGTTGAATTCAGAATAAAAATCCAGTATTCCAGCTCAAGTTTAGCACTTTCATCCCAAATTACATGGAACTTCTTCAGAACAAAGAAAGAAAATTGACCCC
The DNA here is from genome assembly GCF_019279795.1 of Protopterus annectens. Lineage (NCBI taxonomy): Eukaryota > Metazoa > Chordata > Ceratodontiformes > Protopteridae > Protopterus > Protopterus annectens. The sequence goes on from NC_056748.1 coordinate 941,006,229, forward strand.
AACCTACTATACCCATAATTAATTAGCTAACTGAATCCAATTCAATATTAAAATACAACCTATGTGTACATTTTAACCTATATTTTACATGTATAAAATAACCAACATAAGTAAATATATTCTATCCTAAAATACTTTTCACTTTTAACACACTGTTGAGACTGACACACTCATTGATACCAGGAAAATTTGTGGCATTAAGCCTTAACTGCCACTTAAGTTCACTAATATTCAAATAATCATCAAGCACAAATCCCTATTGATCTTTCAGTAACTGTTGCACAACAAGGAATCCAAAAACATTTGAATATTAGTGAACTTAAGTAAATTTATTTGAACTGCAAGTTAGAGACTGCCTTCCCTATTAAGAATTGATATTAGAGTATAGGCAAAGAGAAAGAAATGGGGAGTCCTAAATGAAAGACCAGCACTGGTAGAGTTATTAATAGAATCTAGAACAGAAGTTGCTGTTAAAAAATAAATAATTAGTAGAGCATATAAAACATTGCATGATAACCATAAGAAGCAATCAGAGGAGCTTAGAAAGGATTGGGTAGAGAGACTGGATAAGCAATTCACAAACAATGGGTATATATATATATATATATATATATATATATATATATATATATATATATATATATATGGGTTATCTTCATTTGACTGAAAGCTCATTTGACTGACAGAGACCAAATGACTGAAAAATAAATTCAAGGTATCTTCCCATTCTATTACCTTTCCCTTTCTAGTTGTTTGTTCCCAATACTTTGGATCCTTTGTCAGTTTTCTCCAATAAATTCCAGGCCTCTCTTGCCTGTTCTCTGTATCCCTAATTGCAGTCATCCCTATCAGCAGAATCTCTTTTCTCCATTCCCATGCTGGCTTAGTTCTTAAAATAATTTCTGCTGCTTTCTGAATATAATATTCTGTATGGTTATTGTCATTCTCCTTAAGGGTCTGCATCCAAAATCTCAGTCTCTCCTTATTTCTTGAGCTTCTCCTCTGTATCATCATCATCCCTTTCCACTCTGAATTATAGTTTTCTGCTTGTGCTATGTATAAGAGCCTTAACTGTGTTGCTCTAAAATACCCCTTCAAGTCTGGTGATCCTAGTCCGCCTTGGTCTGTTGGAAAAATCAGCTTATCCCACTTGACCCTTTCCATCTTCCACTCCCAAATAAAATCCTTCAGCTATTTTTTTAATTGCTATCCACAACTTTATATGAGCTCACAGAAAAGCCCACAAATATGCTCACAAATGAGAAATGCATGCTTCCAGTACCTTCCAATACTAATGTTGATAGTATGCAGTACGAGGTTAAAAGATACAGGCCTAAGGGTGTGGTTGCTTCAGTGAAACCCCGAACCTTTCTGTCAAATTCCAGGGCAGCTCCAGTAAAATCCAGAGCATGCTCAGTGAAGCAGAGGGGTGACTCAGCAAAACCTGTGGCAAGCCTCAGAGTCAACTGTCTTAATTGTGAAGATAGTCATGAGCTTAAAAGAGAAAAGTTCTTAGCTTTTGGCCAGCTGTGCCATGGATGTAAAAAGTAGAATAATTTCAAAAGGTTTGGTAAATCAAAAGGGGCACATTCTTTTATTAAAAGAGAGCATTCAAAGAAGCAAGTTGATCAAATAGAAAGCTGGTACCCTACTTTTTATATTGATGGTGTGTCAGTGCTCGGTGAAACAGTCAATACAGTAGATTTGTGGTCAAAGAATTAAGTATTTTATACTGTTCTGATTAATGGGAGACCTGTAGTGCTCAAGGCTGATACTGATTCAAAGTACAATGTTATGTCAGCAGAAATGTTTGCCAAAGTAAGAGGTAGTGAGAAGCTTGATCTGGCAAAGTGTGTAAAGCTTGTTGCTTATGGTGGTGAAGAAATTCAAACTGAAGGCTCTGTAGTGCTTTCATGTTACTCTGCTGGGAACAGCTATGACTTGCAGTTTTACGTAGTCAAGAGGCATGTGCAGTCATTGTTAGGACTCAAAGTTTGAAAATAGGACTGCTTTCATTTAATGCAGAAGTCTACCATGTAAGCTAGTGTAACAATGAGAATTTTGCACAAACTATTTCTTATGACTATGCTGATCTTTTTGAAGACAAATTAGGCAAAATCCCAGTTGTGTACTCCATGAAGTTAGACCACAATGTAAGCCTAGTTATCAGGCCAGCACAGAAAGTTCCAGTAGCCTTGCAAGGCTGAGTCAAAGCTGAGCTAGACAGTATGGTGCATCTAGACGTAATTTGTCCAGTAGAAGAACCAACTGAATGGGTATCCTCCATGGTGGCAGCTCATAAGAAAAGCTAAGATGATATTAGAATATTTATTGATCTAAGAGAATTGAACAAAGCACTAAAATGACCTCATTATCCAATGCGTACAGTCAAAGAAGTTGCTGCTCTTATGCCAAATGCCACTGTTTTCTCTGTCTTAGATGCAAAAAGTTTATTTTGACAAATTTTACTCGACCATAAGTCTTCATTGCTAACCACTTTCAGTACACCATTTGGAAGGTACAGATTTTGAGAATGCCATAAATTCTGCCAGTGAAGTCTTTCAGCATGCAATGGAGCAATTTTTTTTCAGGCTATCCATGTGGTATTATAGTGGATGATATTCTTGTAGGAGGCAGTGGTGAAGTTGAACATGATAGAAACCTCAGGAAAGTTCTGGAACATGCTGGTGAAGTGCATCTTAAGTTAAATCCCTAGAAATGCAAATTCAGGTTACTTATGTGGGTCATTTATTTACCAGTTCAGGCTTACGACCAGATCCTTCCAAGCAAACTGCAATTCTGAGATGCCAGCTCCAGACAATGTCACCTCCTTACAACATTTTCTTGGCAAGGTCAACTATTTGGGCAAGTTTATCCCAGATTTGAGTGAACTTTGAGCACTGCTAAGAGAGTTGACACACAAAGATGTAACTTGGTCCTGGTCAGAACAACACCAAAGAGCATTTGATGTCCTGAAATACAGATTTGCCAGTCCACCCACTTTAAGATATTATGATGTTCACAAACCTGTAATTCTTTCTTGCGATGCTTTGAAATTTGGTCTTGGTGCAGTCATTCTTCAAGAGGACAGACCAGTAGTCTATGGATCCAGAACCTTAACCCAAAATAAGATGCAGTATACTCAGATAGAGAAAGAGCTCTTGGCATTTGTGTTTGCATGTTCTAAGTTCCATGATTGTATTTATGGCCGACCTATTCAAACTGAGACAGACCACGTACCCTTGGTCACTATTTTGAAAAAGCCTATGCACACAGCTCCGGTGAGATTGCAATGCATGATGTTGAAATTGCAAAAATAAATTTTCACTTGATTTACACAAAAGGCAATCTTCTTTGTCTTGCTGATACTTTATCCAGATTGCTCAGAAAAAAATCCACTGAACAACATGAAAATGAGAACCTTGATTTTGAAGTCATAGAAGTGAGAAAAAAAATTTCCACACATCTTGATAAGCTTAGAACTCACACAGCTTCAGATCCAGTTCTCCAGAAGCTCAGCCACTTTATCAGTTGAGGATGGCTGTCAAAACCATCTTGTTTACCATTGGATGTGCAGCAATATTTTCCTTACAGAGATGAGATTTTGATGGAAGATGGAATCATCATGAAAGGTCCAAAAGTGATTGTTCCAAAATCCTTGCAACAAGAGTATATTAAAATATTGCATTGTGGCCACCCAGAAACTGATTCTATCAAATGAAGGGTGAAAGGACTAGTATTTTGGCCTTCTATGTCAAAAGATATTGAGAAAGAACTTTCAGCTTGTTCTGTTTGTAATAGTACTAAACCGCATCAACAAAAAGAACCACTTCAGCTAAGCCAGATTCCTGAACTACCTTGGTCCACAGTAGCTACAGATATTTTTGAATGGAATGGTCAACATTACTTGGTGTTAATAGACTCTTCTTCAGATTGGTTTGAGATTGACCTACTTCTATCCTGACATCCACTACTGTTATTATGAAGTTGAAGAGACATTTTTATGTCCATGGTAGTCCGCACAAAGTCATTTCTGACAATAGTGTCCATTTTACAAGTCAGCAGTTTAAAGGATTTGCTGAAATGTGGGACTTTGTTCATATTGCGAGTAGTCCTGTATACCCACACTCAAACGGCCTGACTGAACGTGCAGTTCAAAGTGCAATATAGCTGCTGGAAAAATCTAAATGTGACAATACTAATATTTTTCTTAATCTGCTTAATTTCAGAAACATATCGCTCAACAATCTTCTTGTTTCACTTGCCCATAGGTCAATGTCGAGACAAACCAGACCCATACTGCCAGTCAGTAAGGATTTGTTAGCTCCAAGTACTAAAAACAACAAAATAGTAAAATCTCAACTCGTAAAGAAGCGTTTGTCCCAAGAGTCCTATTATGATAAAACCAGCAAGCCTCTGAATCCGTTAAAAGAAGGAGAGATAGTGAGGATGCAGATAACAAAAGGATTTGACTGACTAGGACTTGTGAAACATTTGTGTGAAGAACTGAAGTTGTACATTATTGAGTCACAAGGCATGGAATTCAGGCAGAATCAGAAACATTTGCTACTGGGGTCCGAAACAGTGTTGCTACAGCTTGCTTGTAACAGAGACTCTAATTCTCAGAGTGATTTGTCCAATGTTCCTGTTCCAGAGAACATTTCATTGTCTGTTCCTGTTACTAAAACTGTCCCAGAGAATCCTCAAGAAGAACATTCCCCAATGATTGTCCCATTTGCTAAACCTGGCTCTAATTATTACATTATGAGGTCAGGTCATATCTCAGGACCTAATCCTAAATACATGGCAACCTGGATATGATTGTTATTGTTTGTATATGTCTGTATAATTTGCATGCTTATCTAATTGTCATTTTCATTGCAGGACGGACTAGTCAAAGAGGGAGGATGCAGGTCAGAGTGTGTGTTGTACCTTTAAGAGCCATTCCAGTCAATGAGCACATGCATATGAGTACTGAGCGCGTGCAAGCAAGAGAGCCATTTTGAGTGAGCAGCCAGAGTGAAAGCATGCATGTGTGTAGCAGTCAGTCAGTTAGTTCATTTAGTTTAATGTTTCAGTCAACCACCCTGATGTGCTTGTGTGTAATCAACTACTTTCAATGAACATCCAGCCTCATCTTCTTATTGAATACACATGACACGCGACAGTTGGTACTTCTCCTTCTCTTAAAATACTGTTAAACAAAACCTTTATCAGTTTTTTCCCTCCTAGCTACCAAACTTCCACTTGAATGCCATCTATTGCTGGGGACTTTTCTGTAGAATAGTTATACATCACCATTTTTATCTCATCTCCTCCTATCCTAGTAGCAATTGAGCCTCATCTACCTCTAACCCCGGTATATTTAATTCTTCAATAAACATTTCCATTTGTACCTTTTCTTGATTTCCTTATTTCTCTGTTTTATACAGACTTTCATAACATTTCCAAAATATTTATAGCACTTTTACAGGATATTTTCTTATTATCTTCCTTGTCATAGGCTCCCTAAGCTTGGTGACAGCCCTTTCTACTTTCTGTTGCCTGAGGTATTCTGCTAAAAGTTTTTTTGCTCTAGAGTTGTTATCAGAAAACAGTTGCTTGACAGCAATCTTTCTAAACTCATGTATATTATCGAGATAATCCCTTATTTTCTGTTTAACATTCTGCATTTGCTCCTCTTCTTGTTCTGTAGGATTCCCCCTATTTTGCAATACTTTAACATTTGTCACTCCATCTAAATAATTATTGTTACTTCTTAACCATATTTCCCTTGCCTTTATTTCCACCCTAGTTTTAAACTCCACTTTAATTTTATCCCACTCCTTAACTATATTTTCAGAAGAAATGTCTATCTTCTCTAATAGCTCTTGAATAATTTCCAAAACCCATTCCTTACATTCCTCTATTTTCAATAGATAGGTAGGAAGTGCCAGTGTCTCATTTTTATTTCATTACTTTGTATTTTTATTTTAGTTATTATTGGTGCATGATCTGAAATAGTTATTGGGTGCATTTTAATACCTTTAATTAACTGCACATATTCCTGTGAAATATAAATTCTGTCTAGCCTACCCAAGTTTTTGTATCTTGGAGAGTAATATGCAAATTCACTCCGAACTAGTACTGAATTCACATGTTTCATACCAAACATTTTGATATTTCTTCAAAAATGTAGTCTCGTTTGTTATATTTTTCCTTATGGGCCCTCCAGACACATCTTCATTGTTGCAAACCAAATTCCAGTCCCCACCAATAACTAATATTCCTTGCTGAAAGTTGATTATTTCTCCAAGAATTTTCTTAAGCTCCATTATAGCAGCTTTCAGTGGAATATAAATATGTGCCAGTGCAATCCTCCTTCCTTGCCATTAGCCCCTTAATAGTATAAATATACCAGTATTATCTTTTTCCCCTCTTCTATCACTATTGGAGCTCCTCTTGCAATTAATATAAGTACTCCTCTTTTCCTCTATTCCAGATATTCCGCTGAATAACCATCCTGAAAACCATTCTTTATCAAATTCACATGTTCACTTTTTTCCAGGTTTGTCTCCTGTAGCATAACTATTTGCACTCTACATTTCTAATACAGTTCACTATTCTTTCTTTTTTTATTTATCTTCGAGACCATTCAGATTTAAAGACATTACATACCACATCATTTTCTTATATAGTTATTGTTCCCACCTTTTATGTATAACTATATTTTTTGTTAAATGTCTAGTTCCAACTTTTATACTATTTGCATATATTGTTTTGCAGATTGGTCTTTTTATACAGCTGTTTCTTGTCATATCAGTTTGAGCCTATGTCACATCTTACAAAACGTTTTGCTTTATTGAAAGTCCTCAAAAAAAACAAAAAAAAAACCCAATGCACCCTAAGACCTGTTAACTTAATGACACACAAAACTATGTCCATCTTCAAAAGTTTAAATTTTGCCTTCCTAATAAGAACAAAAGTTCTAAACTGATAGCCACACAGACAGACCAGGGTGAGCCAAAAGGAAAGGTCATTCATGCTAAGACTCATAGTACAGTCGGTGCTTTCAGTAAGTGTTGTTTGGTTTTGTTTTATCTTTACAGCTCTCCCACCTGAGAAAACACTTGAATGCTTTCAGTAAACACTTTCTCCAAGCCATTTCTCTTTATCAGAATATCTTCTAGGGACCTGCAAACCAGATACAAAACTGCTAAGGATACATCGTTTACCAGACAAAATTATTATAATATTCAGTGTTCTTTTTCATTTACTTGCTTTCTGTTAAAACTTGTTACTGGATAAAGCCAAAGGCCTTGACCTAGTCATTTCCCTATGCAAGCATGAGGAAAAAGTACACCAATGTTTGTTTTGCCATGCTTTCTTAACCAGACCCTTCCTCTTTCTTTCTTTATGTTGCAGTACCTACCTTTCTTAAAACTGAACAAAGAAAACAAGAGAGAAGAAAGGAGAAAAAGAAAAAAAGCACCTGTTTATATTAGTATCCCCATACATTTAAAAATAACTGATAAAACTTTACTTCATAGCTTGTAGAGAAAGTCATGCACCACTAAAGTAGTACCATTAAGAAAAAATGTTTTATGTACAGTTAACTTTCTGCCTCCTCTTCCCCTCTCCCAAGTATTTTTCTGAAGATTAATGACATGAAGTAGGGCATATGCTTTAGTGTCCCCTACAAGTTCAACAAAGTCCACAGAAATCCAATATTTCCAGATCCTCTTGTTCAGCCATGTTTTATAAGTATAATTATTGGTGTATAATCCCACATTCTTTAATTTCCAAGTTACTGATTTTATTCTCAGAACATTATTAACATGAAGCAGGACATATGCTTTAAAATCCCCTACAAGTTTAACAAAGTCCAAGGAAGCCCAGTAATTTCATATTTTCTTGTTCTGTCATGTTTTACAAATATAATTATTGCTTTATCACCCCACATTTGTCAATTTCCAAGTTACTAGTTTTATTCCTGTTCATCACCATCTCCCAAATCCTGTCTCTGTTTCATTTCCAAAGTATTCTTGATTCTTCTAGTTGACTGTTATGTTTTCTTCCTTCTCTCAGGCATTTTCCATTGAAACAGTGGAAAAGATTTCATGGGTTCAATCTTTCTGTAGTCCTTATCACCAGGAGGACACGAAGTAGAACCCCTTCCTATTTCACAGCTTACCCTTTGTTGGAAAAATTTGTGTATTTTCTCCTTACAGGGAAAAATATTTTGAATATGGCTGGGTACAGTAGTTTGAATCTCATACCTGCTTCTCGACATTCTCTTAATAATGGAATATATTTATTCTTCTGCCTAGTGTACAATGAGTAGTTATTCTCTACAAAGACTCTGCTTTCTCCTACTTTTAGTACTTTGTCCTCCTGCCACAGTTTTGTCAGACTCAACTCCTTCTGCCGATAAGACTGCATCTTTACTATTGATGGTCTAGTTTATTTTCTAGTAACCAGATCTGGAGCATACTCACTATGTTCCCTTTCAATTAACAATTCCTGTTGTGGAACACAAGTCCAGTTGCTTATTCATAAAATTAATACAGTCTGTTCCTTCCAGCTTCTCTGCTACAGCAGAAAATCTCAGGTTTTCCCTACATGGTCTGCCCTCTAATTCTATTATTTTTTGAAACATCTTTTCTTGTGCAGTCTCATGTTCAGCCAGCCTTTTCTTCATTCCATCCTCTTAAGTTTTGCAGCTCTGCCACCTTATCTGAATATTTGTTTAAAGCTTCTTCCATTTTTTCCAGCTTTTTATTGTTTGTGTTGATATACTCCATCAGTGTTTCATTTATTTTTAACCAGGTATGTGTGCAGCTGCTTTATACTTTCCTCTAGGTTACTGGAAGTAATGTCTGGAACTTGCACTGCTTCTTGCTAAACAACTGCAATATGTCTTCCAAGCTGCATGTTTTCCTCACCTTTTGTAGCTGATTTTCCTCCACGTCCTTTATATTTATTTTTTCCTGGCATCCAGGCAGTGGACTTACTAGTCAGTTACTGAAATTTACTCAGAAATCTAGGTCAACTGTCTTTCTCTTCTAAGTTTCTGTTTTCTCACTGGGAGAGCCAAAATTAAGCTGTTACTCAATGTGCAGCAATCTTGGAAGTGCCTTTTTTCCAGTTCTTTTCTCATTTGGAATATTCAGTACTTCAGTTACAATTGGATTAGATTTTGATTTCTATTTTCTACTAGTTGTTTTTTTTTTGGCAGGCAGTGGCATTAAGTGTAAGTCCGTACCATGTGTAGGCACTTGAGATGCTATAGCCCAGCTCAAAAGAGTAATTTCCTTCATTATAAACATTTGTACCTCTAACATTTCTGACAAAATACTCTATAATGAATTTTTAAAATCTGCCAACTCTTCACATTTCTAAAACTCATGTTCTCAATTACCTCGGTTTTTCCCATTGTACATCCAGTATTTGTAATCTACCTGAGGACAACTTCTCTGAGGTCTGCTTGGGGTATAGAAATACCAGTGCAAACACTTCTATGCAGAAGTCCTAAACCTTCTCGACTTTGTTACACACTTAGGAGCCATACAGATATTCTCAAATTGTTCCTTTGTAAATTGCCTGTCCTGTCTCATTTCCTAATCTTTTCTAATGTCCTCTGATTGATTCTTATAGTTATCATGCAATATTTTATGCATCCTACTCATTATCTTCTTTCTAGTTTGTGTTCTATACTCAACTAAAACTCTGCCAAAGCTGCTCTTTCACTTAGTGCTCCATTGATCCCTTTTTCTTTGTTGATACTCTGCTGTCAATCCCTGGTAGGGAAGGCAGTGTCTAACCTGTAGTCCAAACTTCTCCTTATACTCATCTTACTTTATTATCTTTCCCACTCCAGTTATTCACTCCCAGTACCTTTGTTCCTTGCAAATTTCAGCTTCATGTTGCTTATTGTCTATATCTCTACTTACATTAATCCATGTTGATGAAATCTCCTTTCTCTATTCCCCTCATGGCTTACATCTTAGAATACCTACTACTGTTTGAATGTACTATTATGTATGACTGTTTTTATTCTAATTAAAGACCTGCATCCAAAATTCTATTCTCTCCTTATTTCTTGAAAGCTACCTATTTCATCATCACCCCTTTCCACTCTGATTTATGACCTCTTACTTGGATTATGTGTATAAGCCATTAAGTGAGAAACTCTAAAGTATCCCTTCAAACCAAATAATTATGAAGATAAAATGTACATATTTAAAGATGTTTTAATTAAATGCAACATCTCCAGTTATCAGGATAATTTTAGACTCTTGGACAATCCATGTATCTGTCTGGACTTTTCAGTGGTCTACCAAATCTGGACTATTTTTAGCAAGACTGCACTTAAAGTTTGATCTTACTTCTGAGACATTTTTTTGCCTAAAGACACTTTGAGACATGACTTCAGGAGTTTGTCTTCTACTTCTCACTTTCTCGGTTTTTGCAGTCTTTATTTTTCTTTTGATATTTCTGGTAGTTCTTTTCTAAAGTTTGACATTGACCTAGTTGTCTTATATAAATCTCTAGGATTTCCTCCATATAACCTTTCATATTCTCCATGAACAACACATCATCTTTTTGGCTGTTTTACTAACTACTTTAAGTTGAAAACTCTTCTATGATTTTTGTAGTCTTACTTTGACTTTAACTTGTAAATTTGTTAGTCTTTTTCTGTTTTAATCACATTAGTATTTTTGTATCTTTTGATTTCTTTCCAGCATTTCCTTTCCTTTCCTTTGTGTAGATTTACAGGCAGTAATAATGCATTTGTAGCTATTTTGCATTTCATCCATCTGACAGTTATCAGCTGAGCTGGAGAGAATGGGGTTACTATAATGAAGTATTGTTATTTTCTAAAACTTTAAGATGATAGTCCTCATACCTTTTGCTACTTTTTGTTGTGCCAAGATATGTCATTGTTTGAAAGTTCTCTATATTTATTACTTTATTTGCAGTTGTTTATTGATAAAGTCCAACTGGGTACATTACCTATTTTCAGTGAAGGCCCAGGGAGAAAAGATACAAGAAATAGCAGATGTATAATATTATAACATTTAAACATGCCCTAAAGGAAGATGTACAAAAGTAATGAATTCTATTAAAGTGGAATAAACAGGGAATATTACACAAAGTTGTATATTGTAGTATCACATAGAGTTATAAATTGTAGTAAGTTAAGAAGTGAATTGATGCCCATTACAGAGCACAATTCGAGCAGGAAATTGTCAGTGCATCTGTAACAGTATTACTAAGTAGTAGGGAATATGAAAGGTTTATGAGGTAAAGTAATGCAATTTGCATCTATATTCATGCTGATATGTAAGCTGATAAGAGGAAAAATAAAGTATATGTTTCTCAAGGGGGAGTGCAATAAACTCACATTAGTAAGACAGTCAGTTCTGAAGAAATGGTTTGGTAAGAAAGTAGAGGAAGCCTTGAATAGTTGGGCATCTTTATCCTGGTCATTCAGAACATTTGTAGATTCTAGTGCAGATTCAATAAAGCCTACACAATCCATTTACACAGTGTGTGCATCATGCAGTGATACGCACATGATAGCGCACTGTTTTGGATTCAGTAAGTGGCTGTACATGGTGTGGACAAACAAGGTAAACACATGGTATACTAATTACAGCATAATCAGCTGAATTGTATGCTAATCAATCAATTCAAGATGGAGAAGTTATTGTACAAGCTATAAAGCAACTGTGTAGACTCAGTGGTGGTTTTACCTGTGAATTCCAAAACCTATTGGAATGCAGCCACAGAAAGAAGTCTACACAGAAATAATGTTAGGGGCTGCAGTTGCTTTAGTTCATGTTTGTGCAACAGGCTGAAGTCTGTGCTGCTGCTGCTGCTGCTAATAGACAATGGCCATGAAGGAGAAGAGTTTTCAGTCCTCATTTATCTTATCACAATCTGCATAACGTGGAAATTGAAGAGCACTACAGGGTAGATAGAGACACATTACAGGAACTCTGCAACCTCTGTCATCCTCAACTCAGATCCAGGGCAAACTGAGGAGAACCCATACCAGTGGAGACAAAGGTGTGTGTAGCACTTGGAATTTTAGCTAGAGGAACCTTTCAGAGACCAACAGGGGACATGCTGGTGGTGTCACAGGCATCAGCATCCAGGATCCTCCATCAGTTCCTGAATGTTATGCTCCACATGCCAGTGACCAGACATATTTTCTCTGTACTCCTGAGGACAGAACCACAAATATGCAGGAGTTCTACCCTGCAGCACACTACCCTGAAGTACTGGGTGCCATAGATTGTACACATATAGAAATTAAGGCACCACTGGGAGAACAGGGAAGGCGCTTCATAAATAGAAAGGGCTTCCACTCTATTAACTGCCAAGTTGTGTGTAATGCAAAGGGAATCATCTTGAATGTGTGTGCTAGCAACCCAGGCAGTTACCACAACTCACATATGTGGCACACCTCCCAGCTGTGTCAGATGATCACTAGGTGGGATATCCCACAGAGTCATCTACTGGAGGATGCAGGTTATTCACTGGAATCGTGGCTGATGACTCCCATCAGAAATGTGCACACACCTGCTGAAGAACCCCATAATGAGGCACACACTCAAACCAGAAGTATCATAGACCATGTGCTTGGGCTGCTGAAGTCACGGTTCTGGTGCCTAGATACATCTGGGGGAGCCCTGCAGTGTAATCCATGTACCTATACTGAAATATTCACCATTTGTGCCATGCTACACAACATCATCCTGAGAAAGCAGCTTCAGCAGGATCAACAGGGTGAAGGGGCACACATCCCACCACCAATGACAAGGTCATCACAGCCACAAGCAGGTGAGGAGTCAGAAGGGGAACTGGCAGCTGTTGTGAGTGTATGCAGATGTAGGTGTGCTCAATATGCCCTCACATTAACTAAGAGGCAATGCATGTCATACTCGCTCACCATCTAAGGGGCTAAAACCTTCCTCCTATGCACATACATATAGTAACATTGATGCCAGGCAATGCATACAACCTTTACCTACCCATGTAATGTTTGTGTACTGCTAGCATCAGACAGATTTAGCCCTGAACTAAAACTGTTGCAACTGCTAGTTTTACAAGGTAAGTGTTGAACCTGGAGTGTATTAAGTAAGTAGCATATCCTTGCATATTGTTACTTGGTAATGTAAGCAAGTAAAAGGTGGGTGATTTGAACAGAAATAACTTTTAACATGTGACAGCAGAGACTTATGTGACTATATGTGTCCTGTATCAAGTAGTAGGCCTCAGACATCAAAGATTCACACAGTCATACCTTTCAAAAGTACTAATGGTCATTGGATGTCTTCAGTTTAGCACAGTACTTTTGTACTGGAAAATCATTAAAGAGAGAAGTTAGAAAATAATCAGATACATTTCAGTTACAGATGTCTCAACCCTCACAAGATCATTAACAATACTGATGGAAAAAATGTTTGATTACATCAACTGTCTAACTTTCTAAGACCAAAATATGATGAAGGTGCAGTTAGCAAAACAACAACACAAATGCAGATATACTAAGAACTAAGTCAGCTATGTACCCTGAGCATCAGACACAAATGTTATGTATCCCTGTATCCAAAATATAGAAAACAAGGATATGGCACATTTATTATCACTTGCACAGTGTGTTGGGGATGAAGACGACAGGAAGCCTAGGTGTTTGTTGCTAATGGCTTGTAGCTGTGAATGATTACTGGGAGGGAGAAGGAAAACACAACAGCAATGCAGATTGCCCTACCTCCAGTGAGTGTGTCAGCCAGGTTAGACTTACAAAGTGTAGAAGTAATTTTATCAAGGTTGTAAATGTAAGTAAGCAACACAAATTCACAGTTTCTGTTCATTAACATCCAACCTCCCTTTCATTTGTTAATAACTGTATATTATTGCCATTTAATATCTTCACACATTTTAAGGACAATGATATAGAATGCTTTACAGACAGCATGTCTCAGATTACTGCTCAGACAAGACAAGAATGAGCAAAAAACACAAAGAGAGAAAGGAAATTCACCCCAGGGATCACATCAGTCGCCCTGCTAGACAGGGGTCCAGGAAAGTAAATAATGTGGGAAGAAATAGCCAGGGAATTGTTATGGCTAGGCTTGTATAGGCCCTAGGGCTGATAGCCTAGTACCAACCTATGAACCTATGAACAGAGCTGCAATTTTGCAAGCAATAGTCATAAATTGTTGTGTGATCATTCAGTGCACTACATCTGAAATGACTACATGTACAAATAACTGTCATATGGTTTGTTAGTACTGTGGATGATGATAACATAGTTTGTTGTATGTGGAATGATTTCAGTTCCCTGCTGCAAAGCTGTTTGTGTGGTAAAGATGGATATGACACTCTTATTGTGTTCTGAAGGTTCATTGGAGTAAGATTTCAAATCCAGACCAATTAAAAATATGTCGTGTGCCATCAAACATGTTGTAGTGTTTATTTCATGTATTGCTTTTCTTTATTTCAACCACTTTTCCTTTTTTTAAAAAAACAGTGTGCTGTGCGTGGCTTAGTGCAAACAAAGGAAAAGGAGAAATACAGTGAATGTCAGGTGTAGCTTTGCTTATCTTGTTTGCATGGCACTTAGCAGTGCACAAACCCAGACTAGTGGCCCACACAGGAAGCAGACAGAAGCCTTGCAAACAGGGTGTCCTTCAAAGTGTAAAGTCAAAAAGGATGCATTATTGAAATGTTTTCTTTCCATTGTGCAACACCGTTAAACAACATTGTGCAGTGGTTTGCAAGGTTTCACAACACCTGCAGCCATTGAGCACCAGCAGACAGGATGCAGACAGTCAATAATAGAAAATGGATACATTCAATTAATTCTGTTGAGTGCTGAGCAAACACATTAAGAGGTGTTCGGCAGTGGTTAACACACAGAACGTAATGACTAGGAAATTATAAAAATGTTATGTATCTACTCCTGTGGCAGCAGGTGTAAGTGTAGGGCTGTGTGACATTCCCCCCTCTGAGCCAGTAATCAAGGAGCCTGAATCTTTACCACTGTCACTGGTGAGGGACGTTCACTTGGAACATACAGTATTACAAGATGCATAATTTCCCTTAAGAGCACACAGGGAACACACTCAGTCCATGGTCTGGGTCTCCCTCTCTCTTTCCAGGCCCCCAATAAGACTCCCCACTGCCACATATGTAGAGTTGAGTCCTCAGCAGAGTGTCCAAGCCAAGTCCTCCAACACCCTCTCTGTGAAACAAGTGCTCTGTTTCCCTGCTCCAAGTAGCTGACACAAACTCTGTTTGAGATTTGAATTGCACACACAAACACACACACACACACACACACACACACTCACACACACACACACACACACACACACACACACACACACACACACACACACACACACACACACACACACACACACACACACACACACACACACACACACACACACACACACACACACACACACACACACACACCTGGGAAAGGCTGGCACAGATTTACTTGCTCTGCTACTCTTTGCCCAGACTATAATGTAGTCACTTTGACCAGACACTCTAAAGCCAGCTACTGTAAGGCTCTTACAAGGGTACCCAATTATACTGAACAAAATGAATACTGATACAAATGGTAGTGTTTTGACCACTGCAGTAAGGCTTTCTGAAGTGGCCACATGGTCACTAAATAAATATAAGTACTCTCAAATGTTAAAATATTCTCTAAAGGACAAGCCACAATGAAACGTTTAAATATATTTAATAATAAATAATAAAAGAACATGAGAATACTGAACATATATTTACAGTAAACACAAGCGTTTCAATCACAGGAAATATTAAAAAATACAGATGAATAGATTCACACAAATACAGAAAACAGTACTAACTAATTTCACTATATTTTCCTGACTGACTGCAAGAATGATAAGACTGTAGTATACTGTAATTATCTGGAAACAACTGAAATGAGACTGGAAAGAAAGTCTTTATCTGTTAATTACCCAAACCTGTGCTGAACAGGTGGCAGTCTCTCCTTTTTAGTCCAAGTCTTGTGTACTTTTCAGAATGAATTCTTCAAACATTGTAGTTCATTTAATAAGGCTTTATTAGATGTTCATACTATCTGAAAACTGTTTTCATTAACAGTGCTGATATAAAATAACAGTCTGTAGAAATGCTGGAATGCTGCTTAGTAATAACAGTGATGCTAAATATATCCAAATTTTTTGCACATGTCTTCTGATTGTTCTGAATAATGTAAATTAGAACAGTCTTTATTTGACCTGTCTTCTGTACTCAGGCTTGAGCATCTGTATTGTAGCTTAATCTTCTCTGTAATGTCAGGTCAAACAAACTGACTTTCCTAACTGTATACGAAGTATATTTTAATAATGCGAAAACCCTATAATGCATTACACGCCTTCTTAGCCTTGGTTCTCAGGTCTTGTCTAGCATGTGCTTTATTTAACATTCCATTAAGAAACATTCTGTAGCTGGCAAAATTGTATCTTTCCTTTGAAAAAAGAAAATTCTGTAGTTCTGTATTTTCTGCACATTTTATGTCTATCTTTCCTTTCTAATAAACATTCTTTCTCTGAAACTGAGTGCATACATGTCTGGCTCCATATTTCAGGCCTTATTCTACCTAAATGTACTATAGTGAACTTACTAAGAATAACTGTCTTTTTTTAAATGTCTGACACTACATATTTTACCTTTTAGTCTGCATAATGCTTAATAACTACTTTAAAATTGAGATCACTAATCTAACAGTTGCTCCTGAGGTTTTTGACGAAAGTGTATAGGGTCTTATTTTTGAAGTTACTTTACATTTGTATTGCTAACTACTGTATACAGTTTTATGCTACCTGACTTATAATTTGAAATTTGTTTTTATTTGGTAAACTTGCAATTTTAAATTTGACCACTAGGTGTTACTTGAGCATTCATGGCTTGTTTGGATTAAAGTCTTTTAATTTTATGATTTAATTATTACTAGAGAATTGTTTTTTTATTTTAATTTGGTGAATAAACTTGCAATTTGAATTTTGACCACTAGGTTTGAAGTTTGTTAATTTTATGATTTAATTTTTTATATTACTTAGATTTTTTTAAGTTTAAGTTTTGGTGTATGAGTGATATATTTAAAACCTGTACATTATTCTGAAAATGAGTGTTTCTTTTAATTCTGTGGCTTTTAAAGCTGATTAACTTGTTTTTGTGAATTTTTATTTAAGTTAGACAGAGTATGAACTGCTAACGGTGCCTATTTTTTATATTCTGTCACATTACCCTTAACTAATGATGGAATAATGTGAAGGATGATGTAGTAGAAATGTATGACATAATAAGACTGCTACAAATAAGTCTGCTACTTTACCTTTAACTAATGACTAAATAATGTAATTCTGTTACTTTACCCTTAAAACTAATGACTGAATAATGTGACGTAACTGAGTATTATTTTTATATTATGAGATGTGACTGAAATGTACTATACTGAACATACACCTGAGTATGAATGTTATAGTCTGAATTTTGACCGAAATGTGATACATATTTATACTGAACATTTGAAATACTTGTGTATATTCTGGAAACTAACTAGACTACTACTAAAAGAATATTTTTTGCCAGTGTTAACTGAACACAGATAAAAACATAACTGAAAACTGGTACATGTTATATTCTGAAAACCAAACCTGTCAGTATTGTCTGAACATAGTAAACTGAAAACTAGTACTGTTGTACAATTGTTTGAAAACATGAGAATATTTTGAGTGTTACCTGAACACAGATAAAAAATAAACTGAGATTTGGTTTTCTGTTAGTATTGTTTGAACATAGATAAAAACATAATCTGAAACTAGTACTATTAGATAACCATTTGAAACATACTTGTTTTAACTGATAAACTGAAAACTAGTACTATTAAATAACTGAAAACAATATACATACTTGTTTTAACTGATAAACTGAAAACTAGTACTGTTAAATAACTGTTTCAAAATGTGCATGCTTGTTTTAACTTATACATTTTAACTTTAAACAAACATTGAAGAAATAACTGAAACACATAAACAGTCAACAGCTTTTGACAAATTTTACTCTGCTTTTCCCAGTCACTGATGAGGTAAAGGAAGGATTGTTTTAATGTTGAAGTGTTTTTCTTTTTATGGTTAGGCCTTTTAAACCTTTTTTTATTGCTTGTGCAAGGCTGGGTGGCTAAAGTTTTTGATTGTATTTAGTATTAGGTCTTTAAAATAACATTTGCATTTTTAACAATTATAAACTGATAGCAGTGCTTATTTCCCTGACCTTATTTACATTTTTCTGCATGAAATCAACATTTGCAGCTTTAACAATTATAAACTAATAGCATTGCTTATTGTGCTGACTTTATTTACATTTTTCTGCATGAAATAAACATTTGCTGCTGCTAATAAACTCTTGCAAGTTTGTAAGCAAACTGATAACATCAAGTGAAACTAAAGTAATAATGTAATACTGTGCATTTCTGCACCTATATAAAATTAATTTTAACTGTGGAACTTTTTACATTTACTTTTGTGATCTCAGATTTTAACATACTGTTTTGTGAGTGAAACTCCATCCACTGTTTTACCAAAAACATTTTTTTAGCTGACATAATTTAACTTTTTGGTAGTACTGAATGCTGCAAGAATTTATTATTACTGTATTTTTTGGATAAATAGTAAAATTGTAACTGTATTAAATTGATTTTTACCATACTGCATTATGGCATACAGCTGTTGTGTCTTTTGGCTTTTCCCGATTAGGGGTCGCCACAGCAGAACTTCGGTCCTCTAATGATTGGCAGTAGATTTTTACGTGCCGAGTTGCCAGCCCTGACGTACAACCTTCAATGAAGGTACGGCCATTCACGCACATCTTCACACAGAAGGCGCTTTAGCTGAGAATCAAACAGGACAACATCTTACTGTGAGGCGACAACACTACCGCAGCACCACCACCACAGTTACTGCATGATGGCATACAGTACTGTTTTTAATTTAGGTTGTTAGCTGGCTGTAATTTGACCTGATGCATTTGGCAAACTGCCATTTCTGTGTGAAATATATACAGTCAAACTGATTACATAAACACATTTATTACCAGATTTAAACTGATTTGATTTTATAAGTTTACTTGTTTGTTTTTTGACAACATAAGTGTTGAACCTACGGCTTTAATGACACATATGATGTATTGTTTTTATGCATGAATGTTTTTTTGTCTTTGTTTGTATTAAGATATTGTTTATGCATTGCACCGCTTTAACACAAAGCTTTTAACTAATGACTGCTAAACAAAACAATAACACAAATAGCCAAATTTGTAACTGTAAACCCTTTATTCTGTGAATTAATTTGACTGTTACTTCTGATATACCTTACAAGACATAGATGTATAGGATTGCTTTTTTTTAACTGGCCACACTCAATATGTTTTTCTGAGCACTTTAGCTGAGTTAGCTGAACTGCAATTTATTTTATTTTTAAACCATAAATCTGCATGTTTCTGTTGTAACCATTTTTTTGCATTTTGAAATATTTAACATTCCGAACTAATAACATGTAACTTTAAAAAAAGTGTAACTAAATAACGTTTAACTAAAAAAAAATTCTGGAATACAGTTTTAGACTGTTTCACCTATTTTTTAACTTTAAAACAAAGATTTACTGATGTTCTAAATGCAGAAGTATTATTCAACTTGTTTATACAACAGACATGCAATTGAGTTTTACTGATGAATTACATTTTTTTGAGCTGTTAAATAAAAAGTGTATATAAAGTCTTACATAAATGCATATAAAGTCTTACATAAATATAAGAATTGATAAGACTGTAGTATACCATAATTAACTGGAAACAACTGAAATGAGACTGGAATGAAAGTCTTTATCTGTTAATTACCCAAACTCATTCTGAACAGGTGCCAGTCTCTCCTTTATGGGCCAAGACCTGTGTACTTTTCAGAATGAATTCTTCAAACACTGTAGTTCATTTAATAAGGCTTTATTAGATGTTCATGATATCCGAATACTGTTTTCATTAACAGTGCTGATAAACAGTAACAGTCTATAGAATGCTGGAATGCTGGTTAGTAATAACAGTGTTGCTAAATATATCCAAAGGTTCTGCACATGTCTTCTGATTGTTCTGAATAATGTAATCTGGAACAGTCTTTATTTGACCTGTCTTCTGTACTCAGGCTTGAGCGTCTGTATTGTAGCTTAATCGTCTCTGTAATGTCAGGTTAAACTGACTTTCCTGACTGTATCTGAAGTATATTTTAATAATACCAAAACCCTGTAATGCTTTACATGCCTTCTTAGCCTTAGTTCTCAGGCCTTGTCTAGCATGTGCTTTATTTAACATTCCATTAAGGAACATTCTGTAGCTGGCAAGATTGTATCTTTCCCTTGAAAAAAGAACATTCTGTATTTCTGTATTTTCTGCACATTGTATGGTTATCTTTCCTTTCTAATACACTGTCTTTCTCTGAAACTGAATGCATACATGTCTGACTCCATATTTCAGGCCTTATTCTACCTAAATGTACTATAGTAAATTTACTGAAGATAACTGTTTTTTTAAATGTCTGACACTACATATTTTACCTTTTAGTCTGCATAATGCCTAATAACTGCTTTAAAATAGAGGTCCCTAATCTAACACTGATCCAAATAATTACTATTCCCTGGTTACTTAGTAAAGCAAGGCAAGATGAAGTTTGTGAGTGATTCTTCTATGTCAGGCTTCAAAAGCAGACTGCCTTTGACACTTCTGTTTCATGTATTATTAAACATCATTTCACAGATGGATTACAGAATGACATCACATACATCTGGTCATCTGACTTCTGGTTCCCATACTACCCCACTTTACTAGAAACTGAACCTAAAGTTTGCACATATGTGTTACCATACACACAGATAGAGCTTTGCTATGATGTGGTATAGCATCTGGAAGCCATAAGACCATTTCAACACTTCCACCCTTCCAGGGAGGCAGTTAGTTCACTGCTAAAGAGAATACAGAAGGCTTCCTAGTACAGACTTTTTGTCTGTGGCTGCAATCAGAACTGTAAGATGCTATCTTAATGGCCTAAATTAAGTAATTTAATTTCAAACTATTTTTTCAAAGTTAGATTGACTGAGCGCTGAGATTAACCTCTTCTCTTCCAGCATCCTCTACTACAATATACTGACTTCAGTAGTTACACTTGTATGTCAGACTGTATTGTATTGTATTTCTCTTTCTTTTCAGAAGAACACACTGTTGGTATATTTTTAACACAAGCAGCTTTACAAATACTTTTTTCAACACAAGCATCTCTACCAATTAGTTTGATATACAGATGACATGTAATTCTTTACAAAACTCCAGATAGTCATGCTGGCATATGTTACAGACCCTCTGCCCTACTTCTCCTGGTGGGTCTATATTACGTGATCAAATATTAAGGTGCTCGAACACCTAAATGTCGACCCGTAAATGTCGAACCCTTAAAACCACAAATGGCCATTTACACAAATTTTTCCCTGGGAATAATTTTGCTTGGCCGTAGGAAACAAAACAAACCTTTAAACACTAATCAAGTGTCCCCACACACCCCTAACTATATATACCAACTCTGAGATTGCTCTACATTGGGGAAAAGGGCAAATTACCAATTACATTCAAGCAGATTTATTTCCCAGG
This sequence comes from Protopterus annectens, assembly GCF_019279795.1. Taxonomy (NCBI): domain Eukaryota; kingdom Metazoa; phylum Chordata; order Ceratodontiformes; family Protopteridae; genus Protopterus; species Protopterus annectens. The sequence goes on from NC_056748.1 coordinate 941,027,955, forward strand.
GAAAATAATCTTGTAAATGCCCGTTCATGATTGACAGAGTTTGACATTTATGGGTCGACGTTTAGGTGTTCGATCACCTAAACATTTGATCATGTAATATAGATCCTCTCCTGGCATAGCTGGCAATACTTCATATAATCACATCTCTCCCCCCTTTGAAGACTCAAGCTAGATTCTCAAGTGACCCTGGAGAAATGTGGCCTGAGGGATATTAACTTGTCTGGGAACATATTAACCCATACCTAGTCTTGAGAGCCCATCTGCATTGGCATTGCTGACCTTGGTGCTGCACTGTCATATCATATCATATGTCTGCAACCATAGTCTCCATCTTAATAATTTGGCATTTTGCTGGCTGACTCAATGTAGCCATGTTAAGGGATTGTGGTCTGTAACTATAGTGAATTTCCTTCCATACAGATAGGGTTGAAGTTTCTGCAGTGCCCATACTATGGCTAGACTTTCTTTTTCTACTGCTGCATAACTTGACTCCTAAAGTTGAAGACTGTAGTCAGAAGTTGTGAGTTCAAATGCCACTAGTAACAGCTATACAATATTGTATTTCTTTAATAATATTACAAAAATTAAACTTTATACAAGTGGCATAAATGCCCTACTGTTAACTGTAATCTGTATAATTGGACCAAGCATATATGCAATATATGCACATTTCAAGGATTACTTTGAGTAAGCTATACTTATAGCTTGTAGTTGTTAGTACATATACTTAAATGTAATACGTCAGATAAAATAGTTGTATAATTGTGATAATGCATTGTATGTCACAAACAATGGTACTGATTTTATCTTTTTTTTACTCTCTCCCCAACCCTTATGTCTTTTTTTTGTTTTCTGTTATGTGCCATCAAAATGTCTCCATGTCATCCATCTGTAACAAATCACTAAATGCTTTAGAGCACAGCAAGGTAGGTCAGCCTGAGTGGATCAGACTGCCCCCGTTCCACTGGCTCCAGCACAGATGCCCAGCACATCTGGGACCCATGTGGCAGCACTGTCTCTGCTGCCACCGCCCTACCTGTGCCCTCAGTTAGTACTGCTCTGGCAGATGGTACTGTAGAACCCTCTGGGAGTAGTGGCGGAGGTGGTGATTTCATCACCTGCCAGGTTACCTGGGTTGGTGAGTAGGGTTGTGCACCACACCACTGGTGTACGCCTATGCAAGATGAAGAAGCTGCTCTCCCTCATGGTCTGTAGGAGGAGGAGAAGATGTCAAGTACTCCAGTCACCAGTGAACCTGGGTTGTCCCCTCCATCACCCCAATCATGGTGTCCCCCAACCTTTTGTGTCCCTCACTGTCCCTGTGTCCTGTCTTGTTTGTTTGCATTTGCTTCCTCATGTATCCAACTTACCTGACCCAGAAATACCAGCATCCCTTATCCAGCATTCCTCTATTACTGAATTAAAATACTGTCCCATATATATATATATATATATATATATATATATATATATATATATATATATATATATATATATATATATCCATTTGACACACGTGTTCTTGACACACTTGATTCAGTCCAATTGGCTGTACAACACAATTACGTTGTTCTCACGCCTCTTTCTACACTGTTGAAGAAATGGATAGCTATGTTTTTTACTAACTCCCTCCTGCACATTCCTGTATTGCTTTCCCTTTGTTCTTCCCCCTGCTTGATCCCCATTTTAACATCTATAATCGAGTCAACAAATAGAATCAAACTAGCAAATAGAATCACACACAACACACACAAGTACAAAAAATGCAAGTGATCCCTTCACCTTTGGCCTCTATTTTTGCATGGAGTTTGACATCATGCACCAATGCCAAGCGAAGGTAAGTGTCTCTGCAATGCTGCAGTTTACCTTCGCACAATGCTGCTTAACCACTGTGCAATACGTCAACACACAGTTAAACTAGCTGCATGTACTATAAAGAATAATGTCACTGCATTATCACTGTTTATTTAAAAGTATTAGCTATACCTGGATTTGAACCCAGATCATCTGGGCTCAAAAAATAATGTGTCAATGCATTTACACCTACTGCCACAGAATCAGCTAAGCAGCAGGTGTGTTTTATACAGTCAGTATTAACTCACAGAATTTTAGCAATGAGCCCTGCATTTGCCCACTGATTAACTACATGCAAACAGGAAAGTAATGGTAATGTGTATCTCATATGCACAAACACTTTGCCTGCCATCACACAAACCCACTGCTTGCCATTGCACTATGCAAAGTAAATATTAGTATGTATTAGTGCTGTTTAAAGCCCATTTACTCTTGCCATGAAACTACACGTGGAAACAAAACAAAGTGAAAGCCCTATCTAAGAATAGGCAGATATTTACAATGCAGCCATGTGTTACCTCCCCCATGTATTGCAACCCTTTTCTGTCAGTACTTGTTCACAAATATATCAACTACACTACATAAGTTAATAACAAATGTTGTGTGAAAGGCAATACACATCAACCTGGTAATGTGCAGAACTAGAGCTATCTTCACTGTTGAACATGCCTACACATCCATTTCATGCACCTCCCTACATCTTCTCTCCAACATCCACTGCTAATGTCATCCACTATAAGTTGTCCTGCAGACTGGTAAAAAGTCAGAATTGTACCATGGTGCTTGCATAAAGAACTGAGCTCTATAGTCTCTGTACTTAGGTGGGGGGGGGGGTCTGTTCTCACTGCAGTCAACTGGAGTGTGTGTGTTTGTGTGTGTGTGTGTGTGTGTGTGCGCACTTGCTTGACATTAGACAGAGAATTTTACATCAGCATGTTGGACACTGATGTTACCATGTTCTGCTTACCAGACACTGCTGATGTCAACACCTATAAAATGTTGTATGAGACACTCCAAGTCAGACTTGAGCTTTGGTGCTTGCCTTAAAAACAGAGTTCTATAATTGGTGTACTTAGGTAGGGATTCTCTTCTCACAGCAGTCAACTGTGTGTGTGTGTGCGTGTGTGTGCGTGTGTGTGCGTGTGTGTGTGTGTGTGTGTGTGTGTGTGTGTTTGTTTGTTTGTACACTTGCTTGACATTAGAGATAGTGTTTTACACCAGCATGTGGGACATTGCTATTACCATATTCTCTTCACTAGACACTGCTGATGTCATCACCTATGTCTGATTTGTGGATGTGCAGTATTCTCACCAAGACAGGGACAGACACTGGTCTGGAGGCCAGGCAGAAATTACCTCATCCTATATGCTACAAATTGCAGTGACATGGCCTTCAGTCTATCCACTTAAGTCATGACATGGTTTGTAGGTCCTGTGTTTTCTTGGTGAGAAATCCCTGTGGTCTCTCTGGTTGCTGCATGTGTCTGGTGAGGTACATGCAAAAGGAAACATTATACTCTATTAGTGTTCTGATGAGGTTTGAGTACAGTACTGTTATGTAATCCTCAGATCTGAATATGATGACGTGACTTATGATGTGCACAATGTAGCCTTTCCATACCACTGTGAGCACTTGATAGTCAAAGTTCAGATTGTACTATGTGTGTTCTCAGGTCTTGAATCACTGGGTTTCAGCATAGGGGGAGTGTTGTCAATGCTATAATTAGCAGGGAATTTCTGTTTGAGAAGGACAAAATAGACAGATTTTTGCATTTATTTGTAGGCCATGTGCATTTGTCACCAATCATTTGCCTGTGTTAGCCCCTCCTGTAGTATATCATCATTGGTGGACTCAATGATTGAATCCAGTATGCAAGAATCAGCAAATATAGTAAGCTAAAGGCTGTATACTTTAGCCTGAAATGTCAAGAACTACATTCCAAACAGTAAATGGCCAAGTGCATATCCCTGGGGTACGCCAATGGTGACATCTCTACTGATACAGGTTGCTTCACCAACTTTCACAGTATGTTTTCTGTCTGTGAGCCAGTTGCTTACCCATCTAGTTATGTAAGGGTTAATCCCTAGCTGGGAGAGTTTCTCAGTGATACCTGTGTGAGGGATTGTGTCCAAACGATAGGCTATATCAATATAGGCAGTATGCACTTTCTTACCTTCATCCAGGCCTATCACACAGAATCAATGGGCTGTGACAACATCACAGATCACCTATAGCGTGACTCAGCACATACACCTTCATGACACGGTTGAATACGCACTTCAACATACCCTCCACACAGAATATGTTCCTGTAGAAGGGTGTACATCAGCATGCATTCATCTGAGTTGGAGGGTAGCACCATTTGCATGCATGTATAGATACATTCTGACTCTTATCATCAGTGAGGTAGACCAACATATCATCATGGATTGTTACTAAATGGAAACTAGTAATATCCTGGCTGTGTGCAACAGACGTTTGTGAGTTGTTAATGTCAGATCACATCTGTTACATCTGCTACATGTCTTCAAAGAGGTCATCAAGGGCATGCATGATGACAACATTATCATTCTATTGAACTTGACAAGGCCATGGCATTTGACACATATCCACACTAAGGTATTCAATCAACACTGTCAGATGTGGCCATAAACACCTATATCACCAATGTGTGACGTGACCTATATTTCAGGTCCACTGATCAGGTCTGTACATCAGGGCTGTATGCTAGGCCCTTTCTTGTCCATTATTTAAGTCACAGATGTCATGGTTGGGAGGGTGGCCTAATGGTTAAGGTGTTTGCCTTACAAACACAAGGTGCAGGGTTTGAGTCTCACAAGGGATAATTGTCTAGGCTTAAAATGGCTCACAAGGGCAGTTAGCTTAGTACTAATCTATGAATGACATATACATCCTGTGTCCAAACATAGGTTTATAGGACAATACTAAGCTAGTGGCCTGGAGGCCCTTATAAGCCCTGCCAAGAATTTCACCCATGTTCCCACAAAGTCAGCACCTGTTTTCCCTGTCCAGCAGGGACACAGGTGAGATCCCAGGGGTATATTTTCTGTTTCCCATCCAGTCGTCCAGGTTCTTCTTAAAGAGGGCTAGTGAGGTACTCTGCTTGACATGGAGAGGAAGTCTATTCCACAGATGGGGGAGTCAGTGGGACAAAAATCTATCCCGCCAACAAGTTCTATTAATGTCACAGACCAGGTTGAGACCTTGCATGCGGGTTGTGTGAGTGGAGTTTGACTTATGGATATGCAGCAACTCCATCAAGGCTGAGTCTGAGACGTTGTATGCCAGACACAGGTCACCTCTGAGCAGTCTGTATGAGACTGAGTAGAGGGACAGGGCTTTTAGCCTATCTGTATAGGATAGGTGTTCGAGACCCTGGATTTTTCTGGTCAGGAACCTCTGTGGTCTCTCCATCTGCTGCATGTGCTTGGCAAGGTACACACCGAAGGGGGTATTGTACTCGATAATGGGTCTGATAAGGGAGGAATACAGGGATGCTATGACCTCCTTGTTCCTGGATGAAATACCCTTACTTATGAGGTGGGCCATGTAGAAAGCCTTCCGTACAATGGAGGCAAGATGGTGGTCAAACCTCAGGTTTCTATCAACCTGGGTGCCCAAGTCCCTCACGACTGATTGCATGCTTAGTACATTGTTATTAATGTAAAATGATAAAAACTCTGTAACCACACTCAAAACACAAAGCACAAGACTCCTTATGCATCAACCAATAAAAATAGTCACATTATCATGAAGCAAAACAACATAATTCAACACATTAATAAAATCCTAGTTAATACATATTTTTTTATAAATTTGAATGTATTAAAAACTCCCTTCACCCATGGTATGTTAGGAAAAAATGTACTAAAAAGGTCTACTTTGAAAACCTATCTAAAATTTTCATAATTCTTTATGTAACCTAATTACTTTGATATATAAAACCATCAAACCAGTTCTGCTCTTGAATTCAAAAGACTACTGATGGAAATCCTATTGCTGATTCCAGGGGAACTAGTGGCATTTAATAACACCTGCCAGTGCATCTCCATATAGTCTAAAAAGAGAGCTGTATATAAAGAGGAAATGAGTAAAAAGTTTTTATCTGATGAAATTCCATTTTGTTATGGTGAATAAAGGGAATGAAAGCGCTAATTACCTTACTCTGCCTGGTGTCCTGGTTCTTTGCTTCATCAAGGAGTCTTGTGTTTTGTGTTTTGAGTGTTGTTATTAATGTGATAATTAGTGGGGACACCATTTTCCCCAAAGGGGATAATGATGCATTTCTTGGCATTCAGCATACTTCTGGCACCAGTCATTAGTTTAGTTAAGGCCATCTTGGAGGATGTTCACATCACTAAGGGAATTTATGACCGTGCCCAGCTTGCAGTCATCTGCAAACTTGGTCAGCCGCAGACCACTGGTTTTGGCTTGCACTTCAGAAAAGTATAACCCAAATAGTAGAGGCCCCAAGACCGATCCTTGGGGTATGATGCTTGTTACATGTCTACAACTAGAGGTGGCTTCCCCTATTTTGACTGAGTTCTATCAGTAAGTCAGTTAGCTACCCATCTGGTAACATATGGGTTGATGCCTAGCTGGGAGAATTTGTCTATTATACCCAAGTGAGGAATAGTGTTGAAGGTTTTGGCTAGGTCAAAGTAGGCAGTGTACACTGTCTTGCCTCATCCATGGCTTTGGTGACTGTTTTGAAGAAGGCAACCAAGTTTAACAGGCATGATCTCCCTTTGACAAAACCAAACTGTGTGGGATCAAGTGTTTGGAGGTTGCCAATGTCCTTGTTTATAAGGTCCATGATAATGCATTCCATGGCCTTGCAGATCAGGCTAGTTAGACTAATGGGCCTATAATTGCCTGGGTCAGTGGATGTTCTACCTTTGTGCAGAGGGATGATATTGAAGGACTATGTAGGCAATTATTGACTCCATCTGTGATATTAATGTAATACAGACCATATCAACACACACAAAGATTGCTTCCACAGACATAAGAACAGCTGCAATGAAACAAAAACATGGGGGTAGTTGTTATGTTATGAAAACAAATGCATAACTGAAGGATAATGTAGACATCACACAATATAAGCAGATCAAGTGGTATGTGACCTGTGTCCTTGGGTAGATGGTATATGGAACATCCACCAGCATGTGGCCACAGTGCTGACTACTCCCTTGTATGTAACACAACTACTGAGTATGTGAAGGACATCTACAGCAAAGGCCATAATACCTCCATAGTTTACAGCCTTCATCACACCATTAACTGAGTACAATGCACCTTTCTTCATATACCTCCTTATACATCTTCCAGTGATTTGCAACTGAAGTGTACCACCTTTGCCACAGTGAGCCTTCACATATCTTATTAGCCATACCTAGGTATTATTATTGTTGCATGAACATTACTGTCTGATGGTGTGGGACCCCCATCAAGGTCTTACACCAGATGCATGTGTGATATCTATTCTGGTGATACATATAGTACATACATAGCTGTTTGACAACACTGATGGCATGTGGAACATTCATGACAGTGTGGATTGTGCCATATGTATGTAAATATATGCCATGCACACCAGTCAACTAGCCTATGTTGAGCATTATATCACATACAGGTATAGCAGTCAGGAGGGTGTGTGTGATTACCCTCATAGATTGCTGACATACCATAATAGTTATACAAGTGTGTTTGTGCAGAGCCATCACTGATCACTCAGAATCACATATGTTATGTCAGAAGAATGGGACTACTGGTGGCATTCTGATATTGTCCATGATTGTGCATGCTTCTTTTACTGTTGTCCATGAGCCTGTACCTGTGTCCCACTTGTTGGATGACCTCTGCTGGCATTACACTTATATTCAGGAAAATCAGTTTGCACAGCTTCACAGTATGCATCCTACCTCAGTTGTATATAATATCCCTGATAAATGTCCTCTGCATTGTTTATGTAAGGATGCTTATCTCACAAAAGACATCTTTCTCATTGTTATGTCACCTTGTATGACAGCCACATAATACACATTTTCACTGTGCAGTCCATACTGTATAATATTGATATGTGATTGGTGTTTCTGCTACAACTGTCTTCTACTGACATGCCCTTATCTGCTGTACATTAGGTTGTTTCATTAAGAACATCACCATATGGGCCAACCAGAATCCCTGCCTTACAAGTGGGGTGTACGTGCTTCTGAGAGCATGCAATGCCACCTTTAAGTTGGGGGATAAGGATGCCCTTAGGTTAGCCAGAGCAAATCTAAATAGGAGTGTGAGAGATGCGAAACGTGACAATGGACAGAAAATTCAGAGTCACTTCACAGACCTGAAAGACTCCAGGTATCTGCGGCAAGGCATTCAATCCATAATAGGCTACAGGCCCTCATCTTCTCAGTGTGATGACATCACTGAATTTCTCAACAAGCTCAACATATATTTTAGCTGGTTTGAGGAATAGAACACAACAACAGCAACAAAAGTCTGTAGTAGCAAAGATGATGAAGTGCTCTGTCTCAACCCAGCTGATTTTTGGAGGACCTTACGCAGGGTAAACCTGAGGAAAGCAGCTGGATCTGACAACATTCTGGGGCAGGTACTCAGGGACTGTGCTGATCAACTGACAAACATCCTCACTGCTATATTCAATACCTCTTTGAGTTAGACCACCATACCCAAATGTTTTAAAAACACAACTATCATACCATTGTCCAAGAAGTCTCCACCATCAAACCTCAATGACTACCGCCTCATAGTGCTCACCTCCACTGTAATAAAGTGCTTTGAAAGGCAGGTCAAGGACTATATAACATCAAAACATCTGCAACTTTTGATCCACTCCAATTTGCATACTAATCTAATTGCTCCACAGTAGATGCTATTTCATTGGCACCTCACTTATTTCTGGCCCACCTAGAAAACAAAAACTGCTATGTGCATATGCTATTCATAGACTTCAGCTCTGCCTTCAACACAGTCATCCCCCATCATCTGATAAAGAAACTGGTTCAACTTCATATCAGCACTCCACTGTGCTTTTGCATACTAGACTTCCTTATAGATAGAACCTAAACAATATGCGTTGGCAAGAATACTTTGCAGAGCATCATTATGAACACTGGGGTGCCACAGGCTTGTGTCTTGAGTGCCTTGCTGTTGACTTTGCTGACCCATGATGTCATCACCAGGTACAGTTCAAATCACATAATTAAGTTTGCAAATGACCCAACAGTTGTGGGTCTCATCAGCAATGATGATGAAACAGCCTACTGACAGGAGGTTAACTAACTTATTGTGTGGTGCAACAACAACAACCTGGCACTGAATGTGAACAAGACCAAAGAGATAATTGTTGACTTCAGAAGGAACCATGGAGTGCACCCCCCACTCACAATACACAGAGAAACTGTGATGAGAGTAAAAAGCACCACGTTCTTAGGGGTACTTATTACAGAGGACTTGTCATGGTCCATAGACACAAATTCCATTGTCAAGCAGATGGAACAGTGTCTCCATTTTCTGCAAAGTATGAGAAGAGCAAACCTTCCACCTCCTGTTTTCACAACCTTCTACAAGGGCACTACAGAAAGCATCTTGTCAGTCTTTCTGTATGATATGAAAACTGCTCTACTTCAGATCAGATGTCTCTCCAAAGGGCGGTGAAAGTGGCCGAGACAATTATTAGAACCACCCTTGCATCTGTTCAGGTCCTATACTTGTCTCAGTGTCTCAGCACAGCCGCTAAAATAGGCAGGGACTCCACTCAACCCACCCATGGACTGTTTTCCTATCATCTGGCAAGCACTATACAGTATGCGGTGCAAAACTGACAGATTCAGTAAGAGCTTCTTTCCGCAGGCCATCAGACTACTCAACTCTACTAACAACATGGGTGATGATGGCCATCAGGTGTAGCAGATATCTATGTTGATGACAGTTCATATTTTTGTGCAATTACTCAAATGCTAGTCTCAACTCATATTTTGGTACAATAAAACCAACCAATTTGAAACTAGCCTTCTTGTGCAATACTGATAACTGTTGGAATTCTGTGCAATAATGTACTATTTTATATTCATAAAATGTTTTGGGTGTTATGTCTGTAATGGTTTGCTGTGATGTAGTAATGTCTGTTTTAATACTTCTTGTAATGTTTTGCAAATTAACTCGGGAGAAATTAAATTTTGTTCAGTTTGCACTGTTGTGTGAAGTCTGAATGACAATAAAGTTCACTTTGACTTTTTCACCTATCCTGTTTCCTTGCATTTATTCCTACAATTCATCTGTGTGTCCGTATTCAATACAATATTCTTCCCCTGAGTTTTTATTTTACATAGCAGTCCATGTACCTCTAAAGATCATTTACACAACTTCTGTATAGAATGCCTACAATGGGATTTCACAATACTCTGCACTGTATACACTGTCCTGTACTGTGTTTGGAACATATACATAAATTATATGTTAAACCTTGGTAATCACTGTGGCATTCTGCGTAATACTACTAACCTACTTTGCTTTGAGGTAACTGGGTTTGCTATCCGTGTTGCCTTGAACTGTTTCCTGGCCGGCAACACTGTTGCCAGACACGAAACCACTCTTGTTTGTGTTTAAACGTGGTGCGCGTGGTGTGCAGCATAAATATATAATTAGCACTGCTGCTCACCATGCACACACATAAACTCTGTGTAGGCTTTGTGTGAAGCCTAAACAGAGTTTATTGAATCCCATAGTCTATTATGATTTAGATGTAGTTTGAGGTTGGTCTTAAAAGTGAGGAGGTTGTTTATTACTTATCACGGTTCTGTACAATGAAGCAGATTGGTCATTACACATCTTAAATTCCCATTCAATAACAAATCTTCTGAATTTCTGACTTATATTGTGGTTCACTGACACACATGACAAAATCAAGCAAGATTGGAATATATGTAGGCTTTAAATGAACTTGGCTTACTTGCACTAATTGTGTTTTTTAGGCTATTTTTAGATGTCACTTTTTCAAGTCCTTTTCATTTCATTAATAACCTCTGTTTAACATCATGTAGAGTATTCTGAACACACTTGTTCCTGCTTTGATACATCTTGGCAAAATGCTCTTTTTCTAAAAAGACTCTGTTTCCCTACCTGCCACATAAACGTGTACTCTCACTTAACTTTTTTCTTATTCGTTACTGTTGCAATTCAATCTCATGTTGCTTCTTTTTTTTGTATTATTATGCAATTTGCATTTTATTTTGCCAAATCAAAAGGCAGAAAGGTCAGCCAGACAAACCATTCAGTAGAAACTCCAAGAAAGACCCAAATAATTTGGAGTCTTCAAGATGTAATAACTTAAAACACCATTTTCCTTGTGCAATTTGTTTCACTGTGTACTCGTAATTTCACTTGCTCTGCACACATTCATGTTTTTTTATAAATTTTGGTCACTTTCTACATGTAATTTAATCATTGTTTATCATCATCATCATCATCATCATCATCAAGCCACTTTTTCCAATTTTTCTACATGGAGTCGGGGTTTAGTGTCAACTGCAGCCAGCTCTCCTGATTCAGTGCCATTGTCCTACCTTCTTCAATAATCATGCCTGACTGTCTCAGGTCTTATGTTACAGAATCCATCCTCCTCTTAGCTGGGTGCCCTCATTTTCCCTTGCCTTCTTCCTGTCTATCAAACTGTCATCAACAGATTTTCTTCTGCTTTTCTGCACATGTGCCCAAACCACCGTAATCTCTAATCTGACCTCTGCAATTGAAGATGCTATGGCTTCCACTCTTGTGTCCTCATTTCTTCATCTTTCCCACAGTGTGCATCCTACCACCTGTCTCAGATACCTCCCCTCCATCTGTTCTACCTTCCTCATCTACTCTGCCTTTACTAACTAGGTTTCTGTATCATGCAGTAGTACTGATCGCACTGCTGTTTTGTATACCTTACTTATCAGCTTTTTTCAGTCATACACTTCTCCTGATAATTTGTGTCCTTTTGCTGCAAGCCCCACTGATTCTAGCTTTGACATCTTCATTCAGACTTCTTTTCTGCTCAACCACCCCTCCCAGATGCTTGAAGTATTTAACTTATTCCACTGTTTTCCCTTCTATCTCAATTCCCAGCTTCTTCTCACTTCTCCCATTTGCTGCCATTACAGTTGTCTTCTCTTTACTTAATTTCATCTCATTTGCCTTCAGTTTTGTATTCCATTCCCCTATCCTTTGCTGAAGTTCTTGCTCAGGGTCATCTACATATGGCAACTTTGTTATCTGTCCCCTCTTACAGTACCTCTTTGCTAATGTAGTCCAAGGCATCTATTTTAAATGATCAAATGATCACTAAATTGAACCACACATCATTGAGACAAAAGGATTGAACTCTTGAAACATTGAATGTTAACTTCATCAAATCTGAACTATTCAAATTGCATTAGTTGGCCAACTAGTAAAAGATCTACACTTTCATCAGGAGAATGGAAGCCATCAATTAGTGTAATAATCTATTTGAATTGCAGAATTTGACTGTGTATTATGTACCATCATAACTGAGGTAAATGCAATATTGAGCTTTGTGTAACACTTTTATTTTATATGTGTATGTCACATGGGAATTTTAAATTCAATGTTTAGTTTCATTGTTCACCAGGTTACGATGATGTCTGAAATATTGGTAAACTATGGCAATTCGATCAGTTCAGATTTGATGAAGTTAATGTTCGATGTTTGAGTTGTTAAATCCTTTTGCCTCAATGATGTGGTTCAATGTAATGGTTGTTCAATCATTTAAACTAGATCTAGTCCATAAACAGCAATGGACTCAGAGCTGAACACTGATGCACACCCAGTCCACTGGGAATCCATCTGTGAGACTGAACACTGTTTGCGTTTGAGTTACTCTGTACATAGCCAGCACTAATTTTACCAATGTTTCCGGAACTTAGAACAACTGCAGAACTACCAAAATCAGTTTTCTTGTGACCTCTTCATATGCCTTCTCCAGGTCTAGGAATGCACATTTGGACTCTTTCATCATTTCTAGCTTTTTCTCATCTATCTTTTTCACTGCAATCATCAGGTCAGTTGTTCTGCAATTTGATCCAATTCTGAATTGCTCATCTCTTGCGCCCTGATCTGAATCTCAATTGCTCATTTCCAATCTTGCTTTCTACTACTCAGTGTTTTTATCAGTTACCCTGTCCACTATTTTCACACACAGTGACTGGAGTTTGATACTGCTATACTTCCCACAGTTGTGAATGCCCTCTGTGTTTTTGTGCACCGGCACTAGTAAGCTTATTCTCCAGTTACCTGGGATATGCCTTTGTCTCTATACTGCTATGAGTAACATAAGGAGCCATTTCTACCTTATATTACCCACCATCATTGATTATACCTGCTGTGACCTCATCTGCGCCTGCTGCTTCCCTGACTTTTGTAGGAGGAGCTCATCCTCTTCTCTCATCCTAGGCTGTGTCTGGGGCAGTACAACTTCTGTGGGATTTTCTTAATTTGAAAGTTCCTGGAAATACTGCTTCCATCTGCATCTGATGCCATGTGGACTGGTGAGTAGATTCTTTCTGGCATCCTTTATGGGAAATATACTGTGGGGATCATTTCTGTGGCTCTGCTTGACAGGGGCACAGGAAAATAACTTTCTTGGGTGGCATAAGCCAGGAAACCTTGTTGGCTAGGCTTACTCAGGCCCTTGGGCTGATAGCCTAGTACCTACCTATGAATTTATGATTGACTGTCTTTCTGTCTTTGCCTTGTAACCTGATTATTTCTTTGTGCCATCTACTGAATCACTTTCCAGAAGCTGGTAGAGTACCTCTGATGTCTTGTTCTTTGCAATTGCAACTCCTCCTCTGTTAGTCTCTTTGTTAACCAGACAATATTTATTTTTAAATAAATACACCAACGGACGTTCAGTGATCCAAAGACTTTTACTTTCAGACGATAATAGAGTTTAATCACATTTTTGAAACACTTCTGAAAATAAATTTAAGAATCAGTATTTGTTGGAAACCAGGAATAAATTGAGAGAAAGAGATTATGATGAAAAAATACTGATTTTTGCTTTGGATAAAGGTGGTCCTACTAAAAGAGTGGTTAAAAATGTAATCAGGGAAGGAAGGAATATTGAAGGACAAATGAAAGATGAGAAAGTGTTATATTTTGTGAAAAAATATTCCCCCTTTTCTGATATTTTGAAAAAGTTGGTGCCGGAGTTTTGGCACATTGTTTATATGGATGACACTGTGGGACATTTATTCCCAAATTATGTTACTTTTTCATATGGGAGATATTTAAATTTAAAAGAATTATTGAATGTGGCATTATCCAACACATCTGTGGGGATGGTTGGATCATTTGCTTTTGGCCACTGTAAAGTTTGTAGCAAGATAAAGAACATTTCTGGTTCTTTTATTAATGGATGTAAATTTGTATCTACGGGCAAATTTAATTGCAATTCATGTGGGTTGATTTATATTGTGGGTTGTGGGGGTAATGATGTGAGGTGGTACATAGGGCAGACCAAAAGAGCAGTTAAAGTTGGAATATTGGAAGGTTTGGGTGACATACAGAACAATAATAAAAAAGTCCGGTGGGAGAACATTTCAACTCTGTGCACCTAGGTTCTGACAAATCTTTCTTTTTTAGTGTTTTAGCTCAGTCAATGTTGTACAGAGGGGAGATTTTAGGAGAAAATTAAATGAGTTGGAAAGTCATATGATTTTGAATTATAGGACACTTCATTCTAAATGCCTCAGTCTTGAAGTTAATTTAAATTAAATATGTGTCTGAGATAATGTTTTATAGCTTAGATATGTTTTGCTTTTGCTTTTGTTGAATGTACGTTTGGTACACTTTAACATGTTATGTATTGAATGTGATAATATATTTATATATTTATATAATGGTTTAAAAATATTTATTATACAGTGGACTTTAAGAAAATTAATTGCTATATAATTAATTAGTGAAATTTGGGGTCTCTCTGGGTATAAATTGTGTGCCTATTTGAATTGTATATATCCTTTGAAGGCGAATGGCTGAGGTACCCGATGTTATAGTCTGAAAGTAAAGGCTTTTGGATCACTGAACATTCTTTGGTGTATTTATTTATTTTTGTTTAATTTTGTTGGAGTTTGTTAATATTTCTTTTTAGACTGGTCTGTCTTTTATTTCTCCCACTTTTTCCATCACTCCTCCTTTCTTTCTTTTGATGACTTCTTGTACTTTTGCACTCCACCACCAGCTTTTCCTTATGTAACTTATTTTCATAACTGATTCAGCCACATATCTGTTTTATAGCCCTCACACATTCTGTTGCAAGGAGCTGACATTCTTCTTCCTGAGGTGCTAGAGCCTTGAGTAAATCTTTAAACGTCTGTGCATTACTCTCCAGTCAGCTTCCAGTTTTTTAGCCTGGTCTTTGTTGACCTTAGAGCCTTCTGTTACCACTGCCTATAGCTGATTGTGACAACTAGTGGTTTATGCTGTGGGCTGACTGTTTCACCGGGGATGACTTTGCATTCACTGATTCTACCCCAG